>NC_089816.1:3408844-3648844 GCF_029633855.1 Hoplias malabaricus | reverse complement strand
GGAGCTGATAAAATGGACAGTGAGTGTAAAAACCCTCACCTTACACCAAGCAGTTGCCTTCCTCCCTACAATAGTTGAGTTTCACAGTAATTGGGAGTATGTGTCAAGTATCATTATCTGTAATGTAGAGGGGAAACGTATGTCCGCTGCAGACCTTATGTCACCTAATCAAACACTTGAGTATTAAGTGTGGGGGAGCATTTCTCGCATCAGCAGAAACATGTGTAGGTAGCAGTGCAGCAGAGAATACTGTAACTAATCCAACCGAAACGTTGCTGCCATGAACTGCCACTGGAAGTACATGACCATGGATTATCACATAACATTAAGCTGTGCAGCGTAGTGCTCATAATATCTCCCACAGCAACACACACACACACACACACACAGACAGAGTAAGAGTGTATCAGGAGTTTAGCTATATATTTATATACATGGTTGTGTTGAACCTCTGATTTGCACGTGGGAGTAATTGCAATCCACATTATGATATGAAGCCTCCACACTTGTTTGTGGCGGGAGGTAGTAAATCCTCTCTTTGACACAATTAGGATTAAGGATAAGCTCATTTATCAGACGCAGGCAATTTCGCTCCTCTGGCTAATGGTAAAATTGCTTTTCTCCCTATTATTGTTTCACGCAAACAGTGAAGTACATTAGCATATTTTGGCACACAATGAAATTTAAGCGATTACATGCAGAGTGGGGGAAGAAGTGTTTTTCTTATGTTTTCAATTTAGAAAGAACAGGGCATGGATGACGAAACTCAGATAATGGCATCCTGTAGTGGCTTCTTGAGTGGAGAGAAGGTGGATTATCGAAATAGGAGAAGACCACTGGAGTACAGCTCTGAAGACAGTATGAGAGTCTTATATGAACATATTCTATACCACCGGACACTTGCATTACATTTACATTTACATTTATGCATTTGGCAGATGCTTTTATCCAAAGCGACTTACAAAAGAGGATCTAACATTCGAACTACAGCACAATTTATACAAAACACCTTACATTGAGTGCAATATGCCAGGAAGTAATAAGTGCATTAAAAAAAAGACATTCAGTGCAAGAGATACTCTCAGGAGAGCTGGGTTTTCAAGGATTTCTTGAATGCGGAGAGGGTTTCTGTTGCTCTAATAGTGCTTGGAAGCTCGTTCCACCAGCGTGGTACCAGAGATGAGAACAGCCTCGACTGACCTGTACGGGGGGTTGGTCGTGTTAGTTGGCGCTCCTTTGAGGAACGGAGAGGGCGGGCGCTAGCGTATGGTTTTAAGAGTCTATTGAGGAAGATGGGAGCAGAACCAGTGAATACTCTGAAGGCCATCATTAGTGATTTAAATTTGATGCGAGCAGCTAAGGGTAGCCAATAAAGCTCAACTAATAGGAGCGTGACATGTGCTCTTTTAGGCTGGTTGAAGACCAGGTGTGCTGCAGCATTCTGGATCGTCTGTAGCGGTCTCACAGCACAGGCCGGAAGACCTGTCAGGAGGGCGTTGCAATAGTCTAGACGGGAGATTACTAACGTCTGAACGAGGAGCTGTGTTGTATGTTGAGTTAGGTACGGCCTAATCTTCCTTATGTTGAATAGGGAGAAGCGACACAATCAAGCTACAGCGGTAACGTGATCTGCGAAGGTCAGCTGGTCATCAACCATGACACCTAGGTTTCTTACAGCCTTGGTGGGAGCCACTGATAGGGACTCTGGCTTGATGCTGAGAAACTTGCAGTTTGCACTGCCTTGGGAATTGGACCTATCCAAAGCCGAACTGGAAAACACTGAAACTAGGAAAATTCACCATGCTGCCTAGCGAACTCCATAAACATTTTGCACTTGCATGTTCAGTTCTAGCACCTGGTTCACACTTGTTTTCCATGGCGATTTACTGTTAAGTTTAAGGCAGCTTTAGGAGTCTTGCCCAAGAGTTGGTGTAGAACACCTTACCCAATCACACTGCAGTCTTCTGAATAGAGAGTGGTGGTGCTCAAAAACCTGTTCTTGCTTCTGTCTGGCCTGGGTGAATGACAGGAGCACAGCCAATCAAATAAGATTTCTGAGAGAAACTACACACATAGCAACATAAATCATTAAACAAGGTCTGTCAGCTGTGGAGTAAAAACCTGAGGATTATTGGTGATTCATCAGGGCACAGGTAGGGCCGGACAATAATTCAATATCAATATTTATCACAATATAAAATGTTTCAATAACCATGATATGATTTTTAAACACATTTTCGATATACATTATTATAAATGCCATCAGGTCATTTAACTCAATTTTAGTTTAAAAATATGAATATTGACAAAGCCAAGAGGCTTATGTTTCGCAGTGATGTCAGTTTCTTGTTTGTTCTGAGCAGTTTTTCTGTAGCTTTTATGTTTATCATATTATTAACGGACTTATATCAACTGAAATTTAGAAATATATCATGATATACATTTTGGCCATATTGTCCAGCCCTAGGCACAGAATTTCTGCAGCCTCCGCATTCAGCAAGATCTCTCTCTTCTCAAAAATCCACCTGAGAGAAGAACTTTGGTGAAGAAACTACACATTATATATATGTACAGGGTGAGTCAAAAGTCACAGGACCCATTTTTGTCTGAATATACCAGCAATTAATGGGTGAGAAGGCTTGTAGGCTATGTTTGGAACATGGCCGCCATGTTTGATCAAGGGAAGGTGGTCATGAAGCATACCAAAGAAATAAAAGGTGTCCTGCAACTTATGACTCATCCTGTAGTTTCTTCACCAAACTTCTCATCTCAGGTGGAATATATGTGTGTGTTTGTATGGTGAGATTATCTCATATCTGAGTACATTACAGCTGCTATTTAAGATTGTTTTCACAGAGTGTTGGTGTTCAGCTGTATGTGTTAACTGCAGTGGGATGGCACAAATGTACAATGTAGCACAAAGAGCCACATTTAAGAGCCATCTTAAGAGCCATTTAAGATTGTTTTCACAGAGTGTTGGTGTTCAGCTGTATGTGTTAACTGCAGTGGGATGGCACAAATGTACAATGTAGCACAAAGAGCCACACCTAGAATATATTTCTCCAGCCACCATTAGTCAGTGTAATAAAAGCCTTGTAACCACCGACTAACAGTAATAATTAACATTTAAAAGTGTACATTATAACAGCTGCTAATAGTGCAACCTAATTGGAAACACAATCTGATCATTCATTCATTCATTATCTGTAACCCTTATCCAATTCAGGGTCGCGGTGGGTCCAGAGCCTACCTGGAATCATTGGGCACAAGGCAGGAATACACCCTGGAGGGGGCGCCAGTCCTTCACAGGGCAACACACACACACACCTACGGATACTTTGGAGTCCACCTACCAACGTGTGTTTTTGGACCGTGGGAGGAAACCGGAGCACCCGGAGGAAACCCACACAGACACAGGGAGAACACATCACACTCCTCACAGACAGTCACCCGGAGCAAACCCACGCAGACACAGGGAGAACACACCAACTCCTCACAGACAGTCACCCGGAGCGGGAATCGAACCCATCAACCTGGCGGCCATGTTTCAAACATAGCCTACAAGCCTCCCTGGAGCTGTGTGACTGCGACACTACCTGCTGCACCACCGTGCCACCCCAGTCTGATCATTTCAGATGAAACCTATTGATAGCAGTCAGACATGGTGTATGAGTGTGTTACTGAATTTAGATGGAACAGGAGTGCTGAGATCTTCTATTCTCAGAATCTCTAAGAATTTCAATCTTTAACATTAACATTAAAGCTGGAGATGCTGTTTCCTTTGGGGTTTGGCTGAAGAATCACAGCATGTAGTTTGGGGATTGAGAGTTTGGGGCTGAATATCTTTCCTTACATGTTGGGCATAATGTACATCCTTCATGTTCTCTCCATGTAGGGCCTACTGCATGTTCTCTGTTCAGTTATATTATTAATGCTGGAACCGGAGGATGTTAAATGATGTCACGGAACCTAAAAATCTAATTCCCTGCTTAGCGAGAGATTCTGGGACCATTATCAGTTATGTGCCAGCTCTAGCGTACTGAGCTCTGACAGTCCACCATTAAAGTAAAGGCATGAACCTACAGTGTGGATGTCCATGAAATAAAATATGCCAATACAGTCATACTCATATCTCACTATAGGCCAGCAGTGTGGACTATATTTAGCTTTCCCTTGTCAATTTCTCTCATCAATCCCAGACACAGAGATGGAAAATGTCAAATCAGTCACATGACGCCCTGCTGGAATGCCAATTGTGGCTCATAAATAGTCATTTTGCTCAGAGGAAGAGGAGAAGCAGGTGCTCTTGAGAGAATAAATGAAATGAAAGACATTCACGCCCCACAGCTTACAGTTTATGTGAAAATGTTATTTCCTCTCTCCTGTTTTTCTTTTCCTTCAAAACATTATTTAAAGTAAGACAAGGCCAATCCAAGTAAACAGAAATACATTTTAAAATGATTTTATTTATTAATTTATGGAAAAAATATTATTCAACACCAACTGGGCCTGTTATAAACACACCCTGGCTTGATAAATACCAGCCATGTTTATTGTCAACACAGCTTCAAAAGAACCTAAGCTAATGGTTCCCAGCATGTTGCCATAAAAAAGTAATTCTAGGAAAGATGGGAAAGAAGGTTATTGAAATATGTAAGCCTGGAAATCAATTTCTAAAGCTCTGGGACTCCTGCAAATCACAGTAAGTAAACTTGAAACAGTGGCGAATCTTCTCAAAAGTGGCCAGCGTACAAAAATGGAGAAATTGTGGGTGGGCGATTAACAGAATATTTAGAGGAAATTATTATTTTACATGTACAATGTAGTTTGTAATAACTTAAATTAGGGCGGCACGGTGGTGCAGCTGGTAGGTGTCGCAGTCACACAGCTCCAGGGGCCTGGAGGTTGTGGGTTTGATTCCCACTCCGGGTGACTGTCTGTGAGGAGTGTGGTGTGTTCTCCCTGTGTCTGCGTGGGTTTCCTCCAGGTGACTGTCTGTGAGGAGTGTGGTGTGTTCTCCCTGTGTCTGCGTGGGTTTCCTCCGGATGACTGTCTGTGAGGAGTGTGGTGTGTTCTCTCTGTGTCTGTGTGGGTTTCCTCCGGATGACTGTCTGTGAGGAGTGTGGTGTGTTCTCTCTGTGTCTACGTGGGTTTCCTCCGGGTGACTGTCTGTGAGGAGTGTGGTGTGTTCTCTCTGTGTCTACGTGGGTTTCCTCCGGGTGACTGTCTGTGAGGAGTGTGGTGTGTTCTCTCTGTGTCTGCGTGGGTTTCCTCCGGGTGACTGTGTGTGAGGAGTGTGGTGTGTTCTCTCTGTGTCTACGTGGGTTTCCTCCGGGTGACTGTGTGTGAGGAGTGTGGTGTGTTCTCTCTGTGTCTACGTGGGTTTCTTCCGGGTGACTGTCTGTGAGGAGTGTGGTGTGTTCTCTCTGTGTCTACGTGGGTTTCCTCCGGGTGACTGTCTGTGAGGAGTGTGGTGTGTTCTCTCTGTGTCTGCGTGGGTTTCCTCCGGGTGACTGTGTGTGAGGAGTGCGGTGTGTTCTCTCTGTGTCTACGTGGGTTTCCTCCGGGTGACTGTGTGTGAGGAGTGCGGTGTGTTCTCTCTGTGTCTACGTGGGTTTCCTCCGGGTGACTGTCTGTGAGGAGTGTGGTGTGTTCTCTCTGTGTCTGCGTGGGTTTCCTCCGGATGACTGTCTGTGAGGAGTGTGGTGTGTTCTCTCTGTGTCTGCGTGGGTTTCCTCCGGATGACTGTCTGTGAGGAGTGTGGTGTGTTCTCTCTGTGTCTACGTGGGTTTCCTCGGGATGACTGTCTGTGAGGAGTGTGGTGTGTTCTCTCTGTGTCTGTGTGGGTTTCCTCCAGGTGACTGTCTGTGAGGAGTGTGGTGTGTTCTCTCTGTGTCTGTGTGGGTTTCCTCCGGGTGACTGTCTGTGAGGAGTGTGGTGTGCTCTCTCTGTGTCTGCGTAGGTTTCCTCCGGATGACTGTCTGTGAGGAGTGTGGTGTGTTCTCCCCGTGTCTGTGTGGGTTAGTACTGAGAATAATAATATATACAAAGAAAGATACATGTTTGATGTACATTTATACAGACCTGCACCCTGGACACTGTTAGATGTTTGATCATTTCCTCCTTGGCTCAGAGCTGCTGCACTTGTTGTCTGATTGACAGTGATCTGGCAGCAGTGCAGCTCTAGACTGATGCTGGCTGCAGAAAATCAATCGAAACAGGGATGCCCCCCCCCCCCACAATCTTTATTGTAATGTTACACTGACATGCAGCTTAATTAGTCGCATATGTTCTATCTGTAGATAAAGCAGAACTCTTTTTTTTTTGTTTTAATCCAAAACTGCTTCCAAATAAACAAGCTGGCATCAGGTTACAGCCTAGTGCTCAAGGACATGTGGAACTGTTAAGATAGATGAGCTCCACATTGTGTTTGTGTAAAGTGCTTTCATAATTGAATTAATGTTGTTAATTGGGGACAGAAAACACTGTATCAAGGAGAACAGATTTTTGAGCTGGTTTGTGTAGGGAGCAGTCTGTTAGTGACTGGCACTTTATCTCAGCATATTCAAATATATAGTTAAAGGAACTGAGCCTAGAGCCACCATTTAAAATGCCAAGAACTGACAAGAGGGGTATAAATCCACTACAGCAGTGGAACTGTGTTCTCTCTATTAAGGTGGCATGTCTGTTTGCTCATGGTCGCTAGTGTCAGTAAATGGATAAAAAACAAGAGCAAAGAGAAACTAGGCAAGCCTAGTATTGCTGGACCGCCATTAGTCATATATTTGTTGTCACAGAGGTGTTTCTGGCATTTCAAAAACAGGAAAGACAAAATACAGACCCTTGTCATTGGAAGGTTTGGAGAATTATTTGGTGCTTCATATCAGTGTCTTTGTTTACAATAACAACAAATTTTAAAAATAGTTTTTCTTCTCAGTTGCTGACAGTGTGTGTATGATCGTGGAAAGCCTGTTATTTTCTGTTCATACAAAGCTACGAAACTGAAGAAGCACTGTGCTGAGATGACAGTAAAGCAACTCATTTACCAGAAAACAGGAAAACATTATAATATTTACCTTTTTGAACATTTCTAAAACCAAGCGATGGGAACTGGATTACATTTCTATAAGGGTCTGACTGATAAAACGGTGCTGTAACTAATTCACAGTCTCGTATATTTTAAGTAACACCTCACTCTGGCTTTAATAATCTGGAAATTCTGCCCGTTTTCATGTAAAGTTAAACAAAACCTGTGCAGATGTAATTTACTCAGAATGTCAGTAACGGTGAGGTGTGTCCGTGTATTCGTGTCGTTATAGGGACAGACAAGAAGACTTTCTCTTTGTTAAATATACAGTAGAAAACAAAAGCCTGGTTCACAGAAACGCCTCCAAACATAAAAGAAGAGCCTATAATAATATTAAGTCAACACAACACATTTCGGCTCGAGGTGCCGGTAAAACCCCGAGCTGCTCACTTTGGTGGATGGTGGACATACAGCGCTGAAGCGGATGCGTGCATGTTCCAATTCAGCTCTCTCTCTCTCTCTCTCTCTCTCTCTCTCTCTCTCTCTCTCTCTCTCTCTCTCTCTCTCTTTGAAAATTTCAACCCTCTGACCTTTTGTTCACCTTTCAACAACATCAGAAAAGTAAATTTACATGAAGGATTTAGGGCTTATGGCAAGAAATGGGATGGGGGAAAGCCTGTAAACATTAAAATCCCGGACATTGACGCATTTTTTAGATCCCAAAAAAGGACTTGACTGGGGGAAAAAGTATGTCTGGTTTACGCCGAACGGTACCAAATTTAGCTCACAAACTGGAATGTGAAATTTGGCTTAACTAACCACAGACGGTATAGTAGCGCCACATTAAATTCTCTGTGAAAACTGGCTGAACTAAATGCTCCTTCTCACACATGCACGTTTCAGCATTAGGAGACTCACTCAGTAGCTGCGTTTCAAAGCCTAGGCAGCAGTCGAGGCAGGACGTGTCCTCGGTAGGACTGTCCTGAAGACTCTTTCATAACCCAATCATACAAAGGTCTAAGTAGGCTGTGTCGTGACGTCACCGGAAAGGTCTTATCTGCCTTGAAGCACTACTGACTGTAAGTTAAAATAAGTAGTATTTGCTTATTAGTAATCATCCCGCAAGACAATACTACTAAAAATATAAAAACATATTTCAACCTATAAACACACAAACTTCATCTTTTAACCATTTCAACTGGGATTAAAAATAACATACTACCAAATATATGCTTCCTGTGGTACTGTAATATGCCAATAAGCTTTTTGATTAAATGCTATAGAGACAAATAGTTTACTTAATTAGTTATTTTTTTCACTTTACAAGATAAACAAACTCTGAAGGTCAGTTTTTTGCTGTGCCATGTTTATTTTCTCCAACATGCCATACATGCGCAGAGAAATGTGGGTAACTGAGGGCCACGAAGAATACATCTGTTGCATCCTTCAAATCGCTCCAAGCATAGGCCGCAGCCTAAGTTTTAGAATTTAGAAGCTAACCAGTCAGTCAGTAAGCAAAAATGCCTGTTCTAGGCCAGCCCATTAGGCAGTTAGGCAGTAGGAGATTGCTAATTTCTAATTCTTTTAAACATATTGTTCCACCTTAACAGAGCTTCTGAACGAAAACAAACCAGAGAGAACAGCAGTTCCCCAGAATTGTTGATATGGGCTTTTATGAAGCTCTAACAACTCTGGGATAGTTTGGAGTAGTGTTTGGGAACCAGAAGTAATCATCCAACATTGGTTCCACACCTCAATAAAGTTCTCATGGCTGCCCGCCATCAAATCTTCACTCCAATATTAATATCGGGGGGGAGGGGGGGGTGGAATGCAGGGTTTCTCAGCTTAGCCAGATAACTAAATCCTTATCAAGCCAAATCAAGTCTTATCCTATAAGTATATAGCTGAGAATTTCTTATTGGATAGTCCTCAAATTTGGGCTGAATTTAGCTGGCAAGATAACAAATCTTCCTTTGTGAAATCTTGATTCCCTTTTTGCTACTGCAGTTAGGACAAAAATGTCCTTTTAATACCCTTCAAGAAGAAAAAAATTAATTAGCCATTGTCCAAAGATATATGTGGGCAGCATGGTAGCAGGTAATGTCAGCGCCCAGCTCCAGGTTTCTGGAGTTGTGGGTTCAAAACCTGCCTCAAGTCACTCATTTTTTTGTGAAAAGTTTTGTGTGTTCTCCCTGTGTCTGTGTGGGTTTCCGTCATGTGATCCACTGTCCTCCCACAGTCAAAGAAGACATGCTGGTAAGTAATTGTAGTTTAAAAAGTGTCCATAGGCGGGAGTGTGTGTGTGTGTGTGAGACTGTGTGAGCGTGTTGCCCTGTCTAGGGTGTGTTCCTGCCTAGCACCCCCTGATTTCGGGTGAGCTCCAGCCCAACTACAACCCTGAACAGGATGCAGCGGTTACAGAAAATGAATGAATGAGTGAACATATAATATACTGTATGTATATATTTCCACTATTGACAAACTGATAAATGAAAGCAATGTAATGCTGTTCCTCCATTTATTAATATCTGAGTCTTTGAATCTTGGATTGTCCATTTCTCTCTCTCTCTCTCTCTCTCTCTCTCTCTCTCTCTCTCTCTCTCTCTCTCTCTCTCTCTCTGCATAATTGCCTTTCCATTCCGCTGCCTACGGCGGGATGTAGGGCTCTCAGAATGTTACCACAGTAATGCTGATTGATGGAGTCGATACTTCGCCTGGTTCCACAACATCAAGCACCCCCGCATGGAGACATGACAAATTTCGGGGGAACAAATTCTAATCGCCGGCCTCATGATGAATTCCCTCTGGGCAAATGGAAATATTGTGAATACCTATGAACTCGTCTGCCACAGAGCCAGCCATGTGCCGCTCTCAGGGATTTGACACACAGTAGAAAAGCAGCAAAAGACAGTGACAAGAACTCTGAAGTTATAGAAAAATATGAATCCTGCAAATGTAAAGAGAGGAGAACACTCTGAGAACATATATATATATGTGTGTGTGTGTGTGTGTGTGTGTAGAGAGAGAGAGAGAGAGAGAGAGAGAGAGAGAGGGAAAGAGAGGTGAGACAGTGGGGGGAGGGGTGAGAGTGGGAAGGGAGTGGGTGTGGGAAAGAAAAAATGAAAAGAGGAGAAATGGAGTTAGAAAGCGTTAGAATGTGAGGGAGAGTTAAAAAGGAACTGGGGAGCAGGGAGAGAAAGAGAAAAGAGGGAGATAGGGAGGTGAGAGAGCGAAAGAGAGCAAGAAGGAGAGTAAGGGAGAAAATGAGGAGAAGAAAGAGGAAGAGAGAAAGAGTGGAAGAAGTGGGGGCCAGAGAGAAAGCTTCAACTAGACTGTATTGAATAGATGTAGACAGTGAAAGGCACTGTGGAGGGGAGAAGAGCAAATTGACATCACTCACAGAGGAGCAGATTTGACACGGATCATTACAGGGACACAGAAATAAGGTTAAGGTACAAACTTTAGGGTAAATAAATAAACATTACAATAAGAAGATAAGCTTGATTTGAAGAAGGTCATATCTTCCCATGGGTGCATCTATATGATCAGGGTAATTCACAGACCTTTTTTTCAGAGACTTTCATCCTATTTTCATATTCATCCATTGTTTGTTCAGGGTCTCATTGATCCAGAACCTACCTGGAATCACTGGGTGCAAGACAGGAACACACCCTGGATGGAGTGCCAGTGCATGACAGGGCATCATATACTCACACAACTGCTATCCAACAGGCAGAGTGTTGGCGATGAGAAAAACAAAGCTCTCCTTGCAGTTCATCTTAATTTTGAATGATTTATTTTGGCTTCTTGCAGTCCAGAGTCTGTAAAACTAATACTACAACAATTAAATTCCTTAACAGACACTGTGCCGATATGTGTTTCTCAGAGGGTGCTAAGCAAATCGTCAAAAGTGAAAAGTATTATCATCAGAACTGTTCTGTACCAAAACAATTCATCACTAAAACATTCATGTTAAGAAACACTATACATCCATCCATTATCTGTAACCCTTATCCAATTCAGGGTCACGGTGGGTCCAGAGCCCACCTGGAATCATTGGGCGCAAGGCGGAAATATACACCGTGGAGGGGGCACCAGTCCTTCACAGGGCAACACACACACATTCACTCACACCTACAGTCACTTTTTGTGTTGCCAATCCACCTACCAATGTGGGTTTTTGGACTGTGGGAGGAAACCGCAGCACCCGGAGGAAACCCACGCAGACACAGAGAGAACACACCACACTCCTCACAGACAGTCACCCGGAGGAAACCCACGCAGACACAGAGAGAACACACCACACTCCTCACAGACAGTCACCCGGAGAAAACCCACGCAGACACAGAGAGAACACACCACACTCCTCACAGACAGTCACCTGGAGGAAACCCACGCAGACACAGGGAGAACACACCACACTCCTCACAGACAGTCTCCTGGAATGGGAATCGAACCCACAACCTCTAGGTCCCTGGAGCTGTGTGACTGCGACACTAACCTGCTGTGCCACCGTGCCACCCTAAGAAACACTATGTAATGTTTTTACCTTAAAATTACAGCATCAAAATCATTGTGATGACTCACTGTCTTTAATATGGAGAATAAAGTCTATGTTGTTGCTATTCTGGTCTCAGCACTACAGAAACTGCACTTTGTAAATTTTGACGGAGGGTAGGAAACCCCTTTCCCTTCTGCTCCATATTGATGTTAGTGCAGTTCTTTAAAAATGAATTGGGGGAGCATAGACAGGGAACATAATTGTACCATATTCTATAGTAATTGTAGATTTTTAAGTTTTGTTTCAAATACTCCATTTCATCTCCAGGACTTTAATGTTTTATTTATTTTGCAAAGTAATATATTGAAAGATTACAGATATTCATCCCTCCTTCTATAGAACAGCAGGTAAAAACCAGACTTAAAACCAATGATGCACCTTTAAATATATATTTACATTCTCTGTACCTTTAGTAAAAATAATGTACGAGTACAGTACGTTTTTTCTAACAATGTAGGGGGTGGATCTCTGTGCTGAGTGACAGGCTGAACCACTTCACCACCACGCCATCTGTCAGTTGTAGAAGTGACCACATCTCCCACATTCTCAAATACAGCTGTTTGGCCAGGACGCAGTACGGTGGGCCACTGTGTTATATTTGAACATGCAAGGTAGGAGTCCCAAGCACAATGTGCACGTTTGAATATCGCGCTGTTTTTAAATCAGCCACACAAGAATATAATAAATTCCAAATATATAAACAGTTTTGGTACATTAAATACAGTGTTTTGCAGTGTTTATTTGGTATTTACTGTGTCCACATAATGATTTGCATAAGCAAAGACTAAGAACTTGTGATAATATTAAACATAGTGGATTTATTCTGAAAAATCAAGATGAGAAAAAGACAGACATGAAATAGCTCTCTTGACGCCCTTGCACCAAGCAAACAAGACGATGGGACCACGCTGCAACTCATGTGATTTCAGACTTTGGAAATTTGCCTGCAACAGTGAAATTACCTGAAAAGTCGTTTGGTGTAACGTCGTCATTACTTGCATTAATTTGTCTTGCACGTTTGATCACTCTGGACCGTCCGTAGACCAAGAACCATATTTGAGTACTCCTGGTATACAAGAAACATGATGCTGCTTTTATTGTTGGATGCACTGTGGATGTTTTCGCACACACATTCAGAATTGATTCAGATCACTAAGGGCTTATTTATAAGTTTGGCTCAGGATAGGATCCCCAATCGTGTCTGCAGAGGGCTGGTGTGGCTACAGGTTTTCACTCCAATCAAGGCAAAGCATGCTTGATTTCACTTGTTTAATTAGTTGTTCTCATTCTTTGAACAGTTGATGAGTTTATATCTCCTTTT
Source organism: Hoplias malabaricus (assembly GCF_029633855.1). Taxonomy (NCBI): domain Eukaryota; kingdom Metazoa; phylum Chordata; class Actinopteri; order Characiformes; family Erythrinidae; genus Hoplias; species Hoplias malabaricus. The sequence continues at coordinate 3,635,935 of NC_089816.1, read as the reverse complement.
TATTCTAATAAGCAACTACTCTGGCCTTTCACAGATAAGACTGGTGACTCCTTTTAAAACAAAATACACACTTCAGCACTAAAGCTAGTTGTTAGTTAAAAACTACGAGCTCTGGGGAAGCATATAAATAATGGCAACTATTAGAAATAATAAGCCGTTGTTCAGTTAGGGTTAAAAAAAAGGAATTAAGACATAGGCATAATGGAAAACAATCAACCTTAATTAAGTGCCCTCAAAGCAAGTGCACGGTGGAGGATTTGGGCTTGATGTGTGACGATGACTGGCAGAGACTTACCCACCAACACAGAAGTCTCTGGATGCTTCCAGAAAGGTTTGCTACACCTGTCCTCCCCTGCTTTTCAAACTGCTCCTCTCCTACCCCAGACAAAGGAGGAGTAATCTAGGTGAGGAAAGGAGCAGGAGGAGTGAGCAGTAATTGGGGAAATGAGACAGAGCTGATTCCGTCCAAACATAAGGTTGACATTAAAGAAGGCGGCTATGACGCTTGCTTTTAGTACAACCCTGATACTCCGATGGCAGCTGCTGCACACAGCCAACAAACATATATACAGCAAATCTGTCCATTTAAAAGCAATGCCTACTATTGTGGGGGAGCTGCAGTTCTCTCTGGGTTGTTTACATTCAGAAGCTCTGCTTCTTTTAAGGTGGAACAAAATGTTTGAGGAGACAAACGACTGCTGTTTGTCCATGGCTGAAGTGTAATTTGTATGTTTTTTCTTTATTCACTGTTTGAATTAATGTCAGAGGTTCCATGGTGTAACAATTAGCACTCTGAATCCACCCATCTGAGTTCAAAGTGCATCTCTGTGGTACAATTGGTTAGAGCATTTGGCTGTTAACTGAAAAGTTGGTGGTTCGAGCAGTCTACAGATCCATTAGGTGGCATGGTGTCGCAACAGGTAGTGTCGCTGACACACAGTTCCAGGACCCTGGGGTTGTGCATTCAAACCCCGCTCCAGGTGTCTCCAGACGTTTGGTTTGTTCTCCCAGTGTCCATGTGGGTTTCCTCCCATGGTCCAAAAACACACGTGGGTAGGTGGATTAGCTACTCAAAAGTGTCCACAGGCTCCAGACCCACCATGACGCTGAACGGGATAAGTGCTTACAGACAATTAATTAATTAATGTTTGAATTACCACAAAAACATCATTGTTGCTCAAGTTGTTTAGTTTTGTAGTACCTTCTGTCTGTTTACATTTATGCAATTGGCACTCTCCCAAATGTAAAGACAGTTCCAAAAGAAATAATCTGAAATAGCAAAATAATTTTCCACCTATGGAGCAGGAATAAAGCAATACCTTCATGATTTTAATTGTTTGGAGCTGTCTTTGCACTTTCTCTGATATGAGCAGTGAGAGAGGAAGCCTAGCATGTCTGACCAAGCCACTTTGGTTTTTACTTATTTACTAACGCTATGGTTTTGTAAACACATTAGACCGGTTTGCAGTTCATAAACATACCAGCTTACATATGCTTATCTGCTTATATTTATGCCTATACCTGCTGCATATTTGTGACCCTGAGTTACATTTGTGGGCGCACACAGTGATGTCACTCCAGAATCGTTAAAAGACTGCCTGGGTAGCATACTATTGTGTAACCTATAATGATAGCAGCTTCTTATGGGATGTTAAGTGGCTTATTCCGTGTCCTCTGGTATTTGGATGGCGTCAATGAGCAGAGGAGGAGGATTGCTAGGAACAAGGAGTAAATTTTACTGTTTTGGGATGCACCTTCCTGATGGTGGATACTGCTCTGCAGACATAAACACCCCAAAATATACATGAAAGCTTTCCCTGACACGAATAATCCCAAATCCCAACATAAACCACAAAAAATAACCCTAAAACAGCAAACGGGGAGCTGTGGTGCATGCTGGGAGCTCCCCTGTGAGTCCAAGCCCCAATCAGCCTCTGGCAACTGCTACTGTATTTTATATTTGGTGCTGAGTGTTCAGAGAAACCTACATGTCAGGAAATCAGGGAAGAAACATGATAGATGGTGTGTTGGGGGGGTGGGGGTGGTGGGTGAAGGCTTGAACAAAGCAAACATGTATTGTGCTTGTGCTTCATCAAGCCCAATACGACGATTAGACAAGCATTAAAAATCAATCAAAACAAATTAGGTGTTGACAGTGATTACTGGCTCTAGCTAAATGAGTCAGGGCACTGTAGGAGAGCAGCCACAAGACTATTAATGAATACCACTCACCACAGCTGTCAATCATCCCTCACACTCCTGCTGACCCTGTTGTCCAGGAAGCCTCGAGGCTGATTGACAAATAGCTCTGGACAGAGAAAAAAGCTCACACCTGTACCTGAAGTGAGAGATTGTTTTAAGGCAGTGAGTGTAGACCTCTGTGGACAAGTGACTTTATTCACAGTACAGTCAAGAGTACAGAATCTGGGAATAAAGGAACATTGTTGAGATATTTTAGTTTTATATTCTAAATTTTATTAGTGGGATGCAGAGATTTCCTTCACTGGAGCTTGAAGGGAGAGGGGGCTTTTATTTATAGGGCTTGCAATAGGAGGAGCAGATGGGCTTTTATTTTATTATATTTCTTAACGTAATTGCGCACATATGGATTATACCCAAGAGCTTATGACAGGGGTGGTGAACTCTGAGAAGGTTTGTTAAGAGTTCTGTTGGCAATGCTGTTGGCATTGAAGCCAGACCCCACAAAGAACACCAAATTACAATGCCGTAATGCTGTCATGGGCTTGTCTGAGGTTTGAATTTGAGTGGGCATATTCACTATTGCCAAAAGTCTTTGCTCCTCTGCCTTTACATGCATATGAACTTGAGTGACATTTCATTTTTAATCCATAGGGTTTAATATGATGTCTGCCCATCCTTTGCAGCTATAATAGCTTCAGTCTTCCTGGAAGGCTTTCCACAAGAATTAGGCATGTGTGTTTATGGGAAGTTTTGACCATTCTTTCAGAAGCTCGTTTGTGAGTTCAGACATTGAGGTTGGAGGAGAAGGCCTGGCTCACAGTCTCTGCTCTGTTCTATAAGGCTGAGGTCAGGACTGTGTGCAGGCCGGCCAGTCAAGTTCTTCTACACCAAACTTACTCATCCATGTCTTTATGGACCTTGCTTTGTGCACTGGTGCACAGTCATGTTGGAACAGGAAGGGGCTACACCCAAACTGTTACTACAAAGTTGGTAGCATGAAATTGCCCAAAATGGTATGCTGAAGCATTAATTGTTCCTTTCACTGGAACTAAGGAGCCAAGCCCAACGCTTAATAAACCAACCCCACACTATAATCCCCCCTCCACCAAACACTACATTTGGCACAATGCAATCAGTCAAGTACTGTTCTCCTGGCAACCACCAAACCCAGACTAGTCCATTGGACTTCCAGAAAATTACTGACCACTGTGCACTATGCACCTCTGTATTCGCTGACCCAGCTTTGTCATTTTACGTGGCCTAGCACTATGTGGCTGGGTTGCTGTCATTCCCAATCCCTTTCACTATGTTATAATACCACTGACAGTTGACTGTGGAACATTTAGCTGTGAGGAAATTCCATGACTGGACTTGCACAGGTGGTATCCTATCACAGTACCATGCTGGAATTCACTGAACTCCTGAGAGTGGCCCATTCTTTTTTAAATGTTTGTAGAAGCTGTCTGCATGACTAGGTACTTAGTTTCATATGCCTGTGACTATGGAAGTGATTGGAACACCTGAATTTAATGATTTGGATGGGTGAATGTAAACTTTTAACAATATAGTGCCTTTATGGTATTCCTGGGAATACCAGCACCTGAGGAGGATTGAGAAAGAATATAAATAGTCAGTTTAGTCACGGAGTCTTTGACAGGAGGCTGCAAGAGTTTCAAAGGAATGACTGGAAAACTGCTCTGGGGTAGCTACTTAAAACAAGCATCTGTCACAGGTGAGTATGGAACCACATGAGAATATCAGTCTGGTTTCTGTGGCGGGCTGGTTGGTTTGATGGGTGTATTGAGAGTGAATAAGTCTTAGGAGGTTTATTTGTTGTTCATAAGACTCAGAGGAGATAGTAATTTAAACTTGTCTGCCACCCTCACTCTCTGCCTGAGATTTGAAGCTCACATGGTTTACCAAGTTCAGGAAAAATTAACCCATGTTAATGAAAGCAAGATGAGTTAAATATCTTTGGACTTTCACAACTAACATGCCATAATCAAGCTATTTACACAGAAAAGTGTACATCATTTCATTAAAATATCTAACTACACGAATGAAAGACAAAAAGTCAATGAGCAGCTACCGTTTTTTCCTTTATTTGGCATTCCATTTTCACTTTTAATATTCCACTAGACAAAGGCAGATGTTAGCTTCCTAACTGATGTGTCCCTTTTACCATAAATGTCATGTCATGGGGCAGATGTGTGATTCTTATTCATTCATTCATTCATTTTCTGTACCCATTTCTCCGATTCAGGGTCGCGCTGGTCTGGAGCCGACCTGGAATCAGTGGAGGCAAGGCAGGGACACTCCCTGGAGGGGGCACACATTCATTCACACACTCACACTTATGGACACTTTTGAGTTGTTTCCTATTCAAAATGTTCATATTAAAACATTTAGTTCCACATTAAATGGGTCAGTTTATTAGGTAAATATTGATGTTATTCTCAAGCTTTCTTTTTCTCCTATTTTCTGCTCTACCTTAAATAGATGACTATTTTATGTTTTTTTATGGTAAAATTATTACATATTGCTGCTTTACTTTAAGCAATGATATTTATGGCTTTTAGGATCATGTAAATGGCAAGTGTGTAATAATCAGTGTGGAGTGTCTGTACCAGTATAATCAATTATCTAAAATTACAGATAAAGCCTGGGATAGAAGATTCTGTTTATTTGTATTTCTTTAAGAAGGAAAGAGACTTGAAGGTGATTAACAGCCATGAGAGGAGACCTTGTGATTAGTTTAGTGCGGATGGTTATTGTGATTAGGCACATTTTTTGTGTGGAGAAACAGACGGACAGTTGTCATGAGGTTGTTTAAAGAGAAACCAAGTTATGAGAAGTATGAAAAGGTTTGAAGACTGCCCAGAAGGTGGAAAGAATTTGCAAGGCAATGGAATTTAAAAATAATTTCTTATGTTTATCGGAGGAGCTGACTGAACTGGAAGATTTTTTTAAAAATTCCAAAAATGGTGGAATTTGAGCAGATGTGAATCTAAATTTCTGACATTTCTGTTGTGTAAGGCTTTTTTTTATAAACTAATGTTGGTTTGGCTGTGGAGAAATGTTATGCAGAATAAAAAATTGAATCATTCTTTATTTGCAATGTGAACTGTAGAAGCTTTATCAGAGTGGATAAGAGGCACTTCTTTGACCATTCATACCCCTCAGAGAAAGGCAGCAGTTATGAAGGGACGGAGGTTCCAGAGAGCAAGAGGACCATCTGACTAAAAAGAAAGGCAGCTGAATTCAAAAGAAAGACCAACTTGACAAAGGGAACTGCATCAGTGAAAAGCTGCTGATACTTGGGGTCAGAGAGTCTACTTATGAAAGAGTTAATGAAAGAGAAGCCATTATTAAGACAAAATAACATGTGCCAGAGACAAAGTTTGGAAATGCAAGCATTGTCCAGACAGAATGGTGTAAAACTGAAACTGAAGAGGCAAGGTGGAATAGGTGTGACATAAATGGACAAAGCGGATGGCATAGATGACGTAGTCCATTATGGACAGGAGTTGCTGCCTGGTGCAGCACGGGCAATGAGCAAAATTGGACAGAGGGAGTATTATGCATTCATACATGGCCCAAGGAAGGAAGGCTCGAAATGAAATAGAATCCAAGAGAATGTCCATAAATTAGAGTCAAGTGCATGGACCTTGCACATTCTCAAGGGAGAATGGAACACAAAGGCATTCAAAAGCAGATTAAAGGGAAGATAGGCCACGAGAAATGGGGGGAAGAGTGGACATCAATGACGAAAAAGCTGTTGGGAAATGGAGCATGAAGTGCTGCCTATAGATGTTGAAAAGTGTACAAAAAAAAAAGCCAGGGAGCCCATCCCAGCAGATGCCAGACAGGTAACAGAAGCTGAGGAAAGGGGAGTTTTATATAAACTGATACTATAAGAGAGAAGAGAATCTATATTGTATTATACCTGAACATAAAATTTCATTATCAGCCTTTCCAAACAGTAGAACATATATTTCCAAACTTGCATGGAGGGCAGAGGAAGCAGAGATATAGTATATAACAGTTTTTGGGGTAGATATTACAATATAAATTACATAAGCGGAAGAGTGAGTAGTGATTTCAAGATTACAGGATATGTTGCAGTTTTGCTAAACCCAGCAGTTGAGAGTTTTGTTTCAGTATAAATAAGTTGATATCTGTATGCACATCAGGCAGTGCTAGAAGCAGAGTACAAAAGAATAGCCGTATAACTATTAAATAGCACTGGTTTTAAAGTGATTGTGCAATTGCTGGCAATAGGCATTACAGAATGGACAGAGCATAGAGCTGTGCTCTATAGGTGCAAGGTGACTGTTCAGTGAGTGTTCAGGGTGGTGATGTGGTGTGTGTGTGGGGGGGGGGTGGTTGATGGGAATCAATGGGGTGTTATGGAGGCCACAGCTTTCAGAATGGAGTTGTTTCTCAGTCTTCTGGTCTATACTAGCTTTAGCCAACCAGGTGCCATGTCCAGTCGATTTTAGTAAGATGGTATTATCAAGGTCGCATAGTGGAGAGAAATGTCCAGGCAGAAAGAAAGAAAGGAACCATGGGGAACAGACAGGTGAATTATTATGCCCTTTTTGCCTGAATAATTGTGGTTGGCAATGCCAGTAGATGGACAAGGATTGGGGCACAAATTCAACTGTCTGGCCAAAAAGTAGAGACACAACATGTGGTTTGCAAAATGCTGAAAGGAGGTTTGACAGATGGATGGATGGACAGACAGCCAATGATGTTACAATATAAAGGACAAAGGAAGCATCCGAACTCCCTATTGCCATGAATGCTACAAAGTCCTTGGTTATAGGGACTTCGAAATACGTGTAGGCTTAAATATATGTGTAAAAATGCATAGGCTATAAATGCTAAACAGGCTTAAGCTATAAGAAAATATAAATATGAAATCTATTAATGCACAGTAATAAACCGGTGCAATTATAAATATGCAATTATATGCAATTACTACAATGGCCAAAAAGGGCAAAACAAATGTACAGAAATAAAAACATTTACAAGCTGTGAAACACTTTCACAAATGACAAATCAGACTGAAAGTGTAGGTACAATACACAGAAAGTGCAGCTGACATTTGTCATTCAAACTCTTTCAAAGGGAATTAGTGAATGGAGTTTGGGAGGGTAATTTCAAACCGTGTTTTGTCCATTTTCTGGGAGTCATTTGTGGCATGCTTTTGTTTTTCATGTCTTTGGAGTTTTTAAAGTGCAGAAAGATTAAGCGATAGTTAAATCACCTGTAAAGGTTACTGAAAAAAGTGGATTGTAAACGCTGGGTATAGACAAAACATGGTTTGAAATTACCCTTCCAAACTCCATTCACTTCTTCCCTGCAAAGAAGTTTGACTGACAAACATCAGCAGCACTTACCTGTGTATTGTACCTACCCATTCCATCTGATTCGCTGTTTGTAAAACTGTTTTGGACTGGTAAAAGTGTTTCATCAGTTGTAAATGTGTTTTTATTTTTGTAAATTTGTTTTGCCCTTCTCGGCCACCATAAACTACAGAAAATAATGTGTAAAGTGCATATGCAATTTAAACAAGGGCAATGTAATGACTAAAACAATGCCAGGCTTCATTCTGTATGTGCTACAACATCATGGCAAGTCAGAATGAGCAAATAATCTACTCCCGCAACTTTAACAATTAGTATCCTCAGTTCCCATTTGATTAAACAGTGTGATTAAAAGGGAAGCTAATGTAACACAGTGGTAAAAAAATGCTTCTTTCCCAATTTTTTTTGTTTTGTTTTTTGGAGTGTGTTGCAATTAATACTTTGTATATATGAATATCATTACAAAAAAAACAATCAATTTGTTCAGTAAAAAATTTAAAATTATTGTGATTTTGTTAGTTAAAAACATAACATTTGTTCACCTGCACCAACGTCTGATCAGGTGAAAAAGGAAGGTTGATATCTGCATCTTTGAAAATTTGATGATGCAGCCTGAAGGAGATGAACACAGGGCGGTACAGGCAGGAGCTGGCAGGCAGGACAGCTGGAGGAATGGTGAAGAGAGTGAACATGGAATCAGCATGGCCAGGACAAGGCAGGTCAGCAGTGAGCCCTGGGAAAGGAGGGGGCTAGGATAACAGCAGTTTCTGATGTGAACATCTCGGAAACCGTTTAGCAGGATGCAACATTAGTGTGGTGGAAGGGAGGGGCACGATGACATCACAGGGTCGCACCACTCCAGAGGAAAGAGCTCCACTTTGACACGTGTACAGTGATAATTATATATATTTAAAGTAATGCATTTTTAATAAGTGTGGTTCTTGTATGAAGTTATATATATTCACAGTAAATACAGTACAATACAATTGTATATATATATATACACCGCGACCCTGAAATAGAAAAGCGGAAAAGAAAATGTATGTATGTATGTATGTATGTATATATATATATAAAACAAATAAAAAATATAAGAACCGTGACCCTAAAATGGAGATGATGATGGTGATGATGATGATGATGAAAAATATAAGAGAATTTTTTGTAGGTTTTTATGGGTATACGGTATCCATTATTGTAAACAGGTTGCACACTACATTTTTTGGTGCACATGTGGGACTACGTTTTCAGACATTACTACGAAATGGTGCAAATCTGCATCGGCAAAATAGTGCAGTATATAATGAATAGGCAACACTTAAGGACACAGTACCTTAGGGGTATCGTGGCACAGAGTGTCAAATTACAACATTTCCTCATTTGTATTTTATATAGAAATGTTGTGATTTCACATTTTGTGACACCATACTGGAGGGAACAAAGTGAATTTCCGTCTTTCAGGCTGACAATGATGTGAATCTTAAATCAAATTTACTATCTGTGGTTTTATTGTCACAGTCCAAATAAAAACATATATCTCCAAATTAGTAACTTTATAGGAAAAGGAAAAAGCCCTTTGTACCTTTCAGTGGAAGTCAAGGTAAAAAGATTTTATTCAAAGTAATTCTAGAGCATGACATTTTCACACAATGAGACAGCTGCTGTGTTCAAATAATCTAGTAAACGAACAATGGACAAGAATGGAGATACATGTTTTTTTGTTTTTTTTTTGGACAGTGACAACATAAAAAATGCTGGACTATTTATTCTATGATATTGTTGTGCTGTGTTTATTTCTCAATCATAATGACTTTCTTTCTGTTTCCTCTTTTCCAGGCAGACAATTATAGCTCAAACATCAGTTGTCTGTGTTTTTGAGAATGTAGTCACTTCAGAACTTACCAGCATTCACAATTCAAATATAATCACTACCCCAGTTTCCATAAATGTATCAAAAGCAATTCAGTGGTGGCTGCTATGTAACTCACTGCAAATTTGAACAGACTGTACTATACATTTATCAATCAAAACTAAATATATATAAATAAATATATATGTTGGCTATTAACAGGTATTACATTTCTATATGAAGAGACTATACCCTGCATATGTACACTACATATTCATTCATTCATTCATTCATTCGTTCATTATCTGTAACCGCTTATCCAGTTCAGGGTCGCGGTGGGTCCAGAGCCTACCTGGAATCATTGGGCGCAAGGCGGGGAATACACCCTGGAGGGGGCGCCAGTCCTTCACAGGGCAACAGACACACACACGCACACGCACACACACACACACACACACACACACACACACACACACACCTACGGACACTTTGGAGTCACCAATCCACCTACCAACGTGTGTTTTTGGACCATGTGAGGAAACCGGAGCACCCGGAGGAAACCCACACAGACACAGAGAGAACACACCACACTCCTCACAGACAGTCACCCGGAGGAAACCCACGCAGACACAGGGAGAACACACCACACTCCTCACAGACAGTCACCCAGAGGAAACCCACGCAGACACAGGGAGAACACACCACACTCCTCACAGACAGTCACCCGGAGGAAACCCACGCAGACACAGAGAGAACACACCAACTCCTCACAGACAGTCACCCGGAGCGGGAATTGAACCCACAACCTCCAGGTCCCTGGAGCTGTGTGACTGCGACACTAACCTGCTGCGCCACCGTGCCACCCTACACTACATATATGGTACAAATATAAACATAAATGTATTTATGATAGACACTCAAATTATATTTCTCAGTTTTTTCCATTTACAATCATGTCGCATAATATATCAGTTCTGGGTTATGTGACATGTTTAAATTTTTATCTCTCACTCCTCTTCCATACACCCCTGCTTCCTTAGTAGACACTCAGTGTTTGTAGTGCAACTAATAATCAGGGAGTACTGTTAGAATAAAACCTTTGAAATGTGTAACCTGAATGTATGTGACAAATGCATCACTGGTGCCGTACAAACACTGCATGCCTACTCTGATCCATTTTGTGTGAATACGGAAGGGGCTGGTCAGATACGATGTTACACTGTACCAGCCACTTCTGATTCCGAAAGCTGCAGAGAGCACCTCGTTTGTTCTTGCAAGCAACTGCCAGGTTCTTACATGCTTGATGTGATGGAGGAGTGTCTTGGGAGTGAGGTCTTTTGCGAGGTAAGCACTCTGCTGTTCTGAAGGATGTCTGGGAGATGTCTGAGGGACGTCTGAAGGATGTTGCATGAACATTTATGCAGCGGCAGCACATTTCCCGCCACCTGAGCTAAGACTGACGGCTGAGGGGAGACTAGTCTCTCATGCGTGCCACCCGCAAGACTGCCAGTTATATCATCTCCAGCTGTCTGAAACATTCATGACAAATAGAAAATTGCAAGTGGAAGACAGGGGAAGGTGGAGAGATGGAAAAAGGTCATCCACAAACAACTGCTTGACTAGATTGAGGCCACCATATATAGTTTTGACACGGGCAACAGCAGGTTGTGGATAGATTCTTGTAAAACATTGATACATAAAGGGTATTAAGGAACTTGTTCTCCTTTTCTACTTGTTCTACTCTTCTCAGCAGATACTTTTATTAGATTCTAAAACATTGCTGTGAGGATTTGACTGTATTCATCTTCATAAACAGGTACTCATGTTGGACAATTCATTCTGGTTCACAAACACCACTCAGTGGTTTTGCATGGTGCTCCATTACTTAGATCCACTGCTCCACAGCCAAGAGCTCTGAGGTTTTATAACCCTCTAGCCCACACCTGGCACTGTGCATTGTGATCTTACTCTCATATGCATCTACATCACGACAGTTTTAAATGCTAGGTATATAACTATGTTTATATGTAGATCATTTCTGACTTCCATTCAGGTCACTCATATATTTTTGCTACATTATTCTATTACTTTTGTTGACACAGTATGCCCACTTTTAACAAAAGAGTATGAATTTGGAATAGTGTAAGTAGTAATCTTCTTTTGTGTACTTATGTACTTTTCCCAACTTTGTGAATAGGTTGTTTGCAAATGCATGAATTGCAGATGGAGGGCAGGAAGTAATTTTGTACACAGTGGCTTGTGTCCTACACAGTTACTCAAAACCATTTCAACCGAAACCACAAGGCGTTTGTATCACGTACAAAATGTTGTTGTGCAGGAGGGAGAAAAATGCAAGAATTTGACTGAAAAATGGCAACAAGAATGACTTGCGATTCCTCTTCTGTGTTCAGGATGAGACTTCCCAGTAAACAAGGAATGTCCCTGGACGTTCAAAATAGGTCTAAAAGTAGTCTGTCAGTCAAGGACATATTTTAAACGTCAATGGACGTCCAAATTCCATCGTAATAAGTTAGTTAAGTGGTGACCAATCGATAACGTCAGTGGACGTCCAAAACGCGTTTTATACAAGTAATTTATTTCGGGACCAATTAATAACGTCAATGGACGTCCAAAATACGTCTAATATTCGTCTTTTCAACGTCTGTGTTTGGACGTCTTTTCAACTTTCATTTTCAACCTTAAGAGAACGTTGATTAGACGGCAGTCATTACGTTATTTCAATGTTGAATCAACGGCTAAATGTTTACTGGGTTAAGGCAGCTTCTTATTCAGGTGTTTCTTGTTTGAATTTTGGTGCATTTTAAATCCATCAGCAGGAGAACTGTGTAAACAACATTCATTTCTCACAACTGCACAAGACTGTGGTCAGCTTTTGATTCACATTTCCCGTTCCACCTGAAATGGTGGAACTACAAACGGTTCTTTGAGTGATGCCATAGAAGAGCTATCTTTGGTGTGTTAAAGGAAAGTGTAAGTGTGAAGAACCTTTTTTAAAGTTTAAAGAAATTTCCCCAAATGTAAAGATTGTTTAACAATTTTAAAGTATTAGAAAAATGGTTCTTTATGGAAACAAAACTGGTTCTTCTATGGCATCACTCAAAGAACCGTTTGTAGTACCTTTATTTGATGCACCATTTCAGATGGAGCAGGAAACGTGAATAAAAAGCTAACCACAGTCTCATGCAGAAACATTTGCACCACCTTTATTTTAAAGAGTGTATGAACCTGCCACACTATTTAAGACAGAAAGGGAAAACTGACTTGATTTTTCAGTCTATTAACAAATGTGACGTTAATGTGTTAATAGACACATTGCTGAATGTTTTTGTTGCTTGGTTAATCCACAGGACAATAAAAGAGGACCAAATGACAGTCATCATGGAGCACCTTGATACCAAGGTTGACAACTGTTAAAATAAAATAAAGAAATAAAACGCTGAATGCTTCAATATTTTGTGAATTTTCATTAGTGTTCTTGAGTTTAAAGGACATCTGAGGACAACATTCTTACGACCTTGACAGAAGCTATAGCAGTTATATAGCAGTGTTCAGTTGAAAAACAGTCTCCATAACCCAGACAACAGTTCGAACATTTAGTAATTTTCTGTTTGCACATTTATCTAATAGTATTGTCTAAATCAGCACAATATAGGCCCCTCACCCTCAGCTCCTCCATTCTGCTTTTCACCTCCTGCCCTCTATCTGGATTTCATATGTCGTTGGAATCACATGACTGAAAACAACCTATTGTATCAGTACTACTCAGCACTATCATAGCCACAAGGAATGACAGGAAAATATATATCTTGCTGTGAATGATAACAAAATGTGTGCAATGTATGCATTATCATCATTTTATAAGTGTTGTTTATAGTACAACACACACACACACATTTCAACCAAGGTGTTTACCGTCATGATTCAGTTCCTGAATCTTTTTCTGAAAGCTCTGTTCTGAACAGTGCTGTTAATAACACAACTGAGGGGAGACAAACTCACCCAAAGAAGTTAACTCCAAACGAAGCTGTCCTTGATCAAACCCTCACTGTACAAAAGCATGGAGCATCTAAACAGTGTTTACTTATTTATCTTACAAAGACATCACACAAGCTAAGCCACGGAGCAGAAATCAGTTTAACAGCACGCAGGCAGCTCACAACACTCTTTGTCTTCCCACTGGCCTACATTTTTATTGTGTGGGAGAGTGCGAGAGTTTTAAAAAAAGGAACTCTTCAGAGAATTCAGAAACATTAGCAGTGAAACACGTCAGGTTCACATTCACTACAATAACAAGCAGGACATTTATAATAGAGCTTTATATATATATATATACACACACACACACACACACACAAATGTGCACTGTTGTATGCTTTAACTGTATACATATGTGTTCATTTTCACACTGTTGGGACAAAACCTTGTATCTCAGTCCCACTTTTCTTTTTAATAATTTTATGTTCACGCCTTAGCTATTAGCTGAACTTGCACATCACACGCAAAAGCACCAACATTTGGATGATGAGGACAAGCACATGCTTCCTCAGAGACATGTGCTGTTAAACACCTGTCTTTTGCACTGCCACAAATGCAGTGTCACCAGAGAACCCAACTCACCAGATAACACAGACTGCCCAGATCCGTCTCATCAGCTGGCGTGCACCGTGCTGTGTGATGAGAAGAGAGGACTGAAGCCAGCTCACTTTTAGAACTCCTGGCCTCAAATGGCTGAGGCATCACCAGAGATACCAGCTGCAATTTATACGGTGCCCCCATCCAAAAAAGGTCCATAATAATTAGGATTAATATCTGCTGTATTAACTCCCATCAACCCAAGATATCATTTTGAGCAGGGTTGTGCAGACCTTGGTGCATAACTGAATGATGATAAGAGAGTTTCTGTTTTCTGTTCTCTGAAAGGTTTAACAGGTGGTGTTTTGGTGTGTATAACACACACAACTGGAGCTTTACGTTTGCTGAGGGCTCCTAAGACCTTGCCACAGCTCTGTAAACTCCCTGAGTGCCCCCTCCGGCTACACCCCCTCACGCACTCTGCACATACGTCCTCGGGGCTTACAACTTTCATACGGATTAAAAGGAGTGTATATACACTTTCCCAGACACCTATAAATTTGAATTGTAACCCTTCCCTTTAGACCATAGAGAGACTTGTTTATAATCATTCATTCATTCATTCATTATCTGTAACCCTTATCCAATTCAGGGTCGCGGTGGGTCCAGAGCCTACCTGGAATCATTGGGCGCAAGGCGGGAATACACCCTGGAGGGGGCGCCAGTCCTTCACAGGGTGACACATTCACTCACTCGCACACTCACACCTACGGACACTTTTAAGTCGCCAATCCACCTACCAACGTGTGTTTTTGGACTGTGGGAGGAAACCGGAGCACCCGGAGGAAACCCACGCGGACACAGGGGGAACACTACACATAGTCACTCGGAGCAGGTCTTGAATCCTCAACCTGTGACCATTTCTGGTTAATGATATTTTCTTGACATCCTAATTATAAATAAATAAACACATCCTCTGCAGGAAACAACATTTTTTTGTTTAGGATACAACATTTGTCTGCAAGCATTGCAGCACTGTTTCTGGTTATCTGCAACATGTTACTGTTTCTGTAACATAGTGGGGAGAGGACAAATTTTAAAAAAAGAAAAAATGGGCACAGCTTTAGAATAAGACTACACCTATAAATGTTTCTAAATTGTTATTAATTAGGTTTTAAAAGTCATTAATAATCATTTATAACACAGATAGAAAGTGCAACAATGACCTTGCCATATTCTTTTTCATATTCTAAAGCCTCAACTTCTTATTTACCTAGTCATTTTCAGTTCTGACAATTCATTATTGTCACTCATATATATATATATATATATGTATAGTCGCTCCGGGTGACTGTCTGTGAGGAGTGTGGTGTGTTCTCCCTGTGTCTGCGTGGGTTTCCTCCGGGTGACTGTCTGTGAGGAGTGTGGTGTGTTCTCCCTGTGTCTGCGTGGGTTTCCTCCGTGTGACTGTCTGTGAGGAGTGTGGTGTGTTCTCCCTGTGTCTGCGTGGGTTTCCTCCGGGTGACTGTCTGTGAGGAGTATGGTGTGTTCTCCCTGTGTCTGCGTGGGTTTCCTCCGGGTGACTGTCTGTGAGGAGTGTGGTGTGTTCTCCTTGTGTCTGCGTGGGTTTCCTCCGGGTGACTTTCTGTGAGGAGTGTGGTGTGTTCTCCCTGTGTCTGCGTGGGTTTCCTCCGGGTGACTGTCTGTGAGGAGTGTGGTGTGTTCTCCCTGTGTCTGCGTGGGTTTCCTCCGTGTGACTGTCTGTGAGGAGTGTGGTGTGTTCTCCCTGTGTCTGCGTGGGTTTCCTCCGGGTGACTGTCTGTGAGGAGTATGGTGTGTTCTCCCTGTGTCTGCGTGGGTTTCCTCCGGGTGACTGTCTGTGAGGAGTGTGGTGTGTTCTCCTTGTGTCTGCGTGGGTTTCCTCCGGGTGACTTTCTGTGAGGAGTGTGGTGTGTTCTCCCTGTGTCTGCGTGGGTTTCCTCCGGGTGACTTTCTGTGAGGAGTGTGGTGTGTTCTCCCTGTGTCTGCGTGGGTTTCCTCCGGGTGACAGTCTGTGAGGTGTGTGGTGTGTGAGAAGCTAAAGTGTTGGCCAATATAAGAAACCTTGGGGTCCATGGGGTGCATTAACTTTAGTGAATATACTGAGTGTATTTAACTCAAAGCACTCTTAAAAAATCCATGTCCATATGCTCATGAAAAAAGCTTTCTCTGTGAAAATAAATGTGTGGGGTGTGTGTCACAGGAGACTCACTTAAAAGCTTCTGCATCCAGCTGTGCCTCATGTGGTGACCATTTGAAAGGGCCCCTTGGAAAATTTGCCTGTCCTCGAATGCATCATATAGAGGCTCCTGTAAGTCTTTAGACCCCAGTAGGGGAGATGTTTTTGGTTAAAGGTCAATTTTCAAATACCCAGTTGTCCATGTTCAGAAGGTCAGTGTGACGAAAGCCCATTTTCTCCACACAGAAAATAAATTAATTTTTATTGAGCCTTCACAGTTGGTGTCAGTGAGCCTTGTTACACAGACAGGGGTATGGCATTGACACTATACATTTAAGCTTTGAAGACAGCCTTTATAATCAGTGAATTCAGGTATTTTAAGGTGCATCCTCTGTGGACACACATTTGTACTTGTATAATCTCCAAAGAAAACCATGAAATGAAATGGGATGCTCTGGAGCAGCATATGTCTAAGGTCTCCATCCTGAATGCCTCACATCATCTTGAGCAGATTAAAACCTACTAAGAAAATACAGAATACATAAGACATGCGACATAAGACATGTGAGTATCAGTAGAATTAAACAGAGCTTGAAAATACAATAACAAAAAAAGAAAACCATACAACAGACAACCTGCAGACATGGCAACGAGTGGAATAAAAAGAAGAATAAATAAACTTATATAATTACACATCCATGTACAACATACACCAAAAAGCCCTCAGTTCACACAGCAATATAAGAAAATGGCCACTTGTGTCTCTTTAAGCTAATAGTTCCACCCTTTCCTGTTGCAAGGACACAAAGGTCTTTAGAGGTTTTACCTGATCCCATGGAATTTCCAACACTCTTTATTAAAAAAGAGCTGTCCATCTACAAAAATGGCACATTGGAGTGTTATTATAAATTCTTATTATTATTGTTATTATTATTATTATTATTATTATTATTATTATTATTGTTGTTGTTCATTCAATATCTGTAAGCGCTTATTCAGTTCAGGGTCGCGGTGGGTCCTGAACCTACCTGGAATCATTGGGTGCAAGGCGGGAATACTGGCGCCCTGGAGGGGGCACCAGTCCTTCACAGGGCAACACACACTCACACATTCACTCACACTCACACCTATGGACACTTTTTTTTTTTGAGTCGCCAATCCACCTACCAACATGTGTTTTTGGAGCGTGGGAGGAAACCGGAGCACCCGGAGGAAACCCACGCAGACACAGAGAGAACACACCACACTCCTCACAGACAGTCACCCGGAGTGGGACTTGAACCCACAACCTCCAGGTCCCTACAGGTGTGTAACTGCGACACTACCTGCTGCACCACCATGCGGCCACATTATTATTATTATTATTATTATTATTATTATTATTATTATTATTATTAATATTAATATTATTATTATTATTATCAATAATAATAATAATAATAATAATAATAATAATAATAACCTAATCTGACACTGTCACATAACACTGAACTTTTTTTTTTCTGGTCACCTCATGCAGCAATACCACTATTACCCACTAGATGGCCTATATTCAGTTCCGTATAATAGTGCACTATATAGTGAAAAAAATAAGGAATATTAAGTAATGGACAATTTCATATGCACATCATGTTACATATGATGAATGCACACGAGGGCTAGCCATTTGTTAGAATCAACAGAAATTGCACTGCAGTGCCACAAGTTCTAACATAAAAACGTTTAACTATAATAGTCTTTCAGGTCAGTGTGTGGTTTTCAACATTAATGCAATTGCCCAAAGAATGCAGTACTCTACAAAAGTCTAGAGAGTGATATTCAGAGGCAGGCAAACTACCTAGAACAGACAGAGTTAGTATAACACTGTGGTAGAACGTGATAGAAAAATTTCATCCCTTTCCTTTTAGGTGGTGTGTCGCCCAAACGCCCCAATGAACAAACCACCCATGTAATAAATACTTGTCAGAAGTCAGGCTTGTAATATTAAGTGGGAGAATGGAGTTGGTGGGGTGTTGCCTCAATAAATGGCCCCCTGACACCATGCCTGGTAGACAGCTTGTGGGGATGGATGAAAAGGAAAGACTCCCTCCCTAGTGTAGAAGCGGTCACCCTGGAGTCTCACCCTCAGTAGAGCGAGGGCAGATGGAGGGGAAAGCTCAGCTTTTTCCTTGTCATCCACACATCAGTGACCCAGGAGTGTGTCATCCCTGATCACCGCAGTGAGCCTGGGAGCCTAATGTCTGCATGAGAGCTCCATTTGTCAGCGTCACCAAGCCCTCTGGCTTCATGTTATTGATCCTTATTACTTTCGATCGATGTGCCTCATATACAAGAACGCAGAACCCTTTCTTCAGCTTCTCTGTCTCAAATTTAATGCAACTGTGTCATACCAGAAGCATATGGGATGCATGTTGGTGATGCGCATATGTAGGCACGCCTGCCTTTTAGAGGATTATTATGAGCAAACACAGGGATGTGATCGTTAAACAGCAGCATAATGTGCTGTAGAAGGTGAATAATGTCCTGGAAAAGTCCAAGCGACTGACAAAGATGAAAGCCACATTATTTACTGTGTAGCACTATTCGACTGCCACTTGCAGTGCTATGTTGCTTCACAGGCACGGTGGCTTGGTGGTTAGCACGTTCGCCTCCCAGCGCTGGGATCTTGGGTTCAAGTCCCATCTGGGTGGAGTTTCCATGTTCTCCCCGTGTCTGCGTGGGTTTCCTCCGGGGGCTCCGGTTTCCTCCCACAGTCCAAAAAAAACATGGAGGGTAGGTGAATTGGCTTCTCTAATAACTGTCCTGGTGTGTGAATGAATGTCTGTATGTGTGAGCCCAGATATGGATTGGCGCTCTGTCCTGGGTTAAACCCTAGTGCCCGATGCAGTCCTCCAGGTGGACGGTCGTTTCTGGTTGAGAGTACGCTGTGCGCGTTTGGCTGCCGCTTCTCGCCAGTGTGTGTGTGAATTGAGCGTTCTGAGCAGTGTAGATTGTAAAGCGTCCTTGGGTGTCTAGAAAGGCGCTATATAAGTGTAACAATAATAATAATAACAGTGGAACTACACACTGTCCCATTAAAGTGATGTAAAGTGAAGGAATGAATGAATGATAGTTAAACTTGTCTATGCTGCACTTTTCTAGACACCCAAAGCACTTAAATGTACATTAGTTAATGGAAAAAATAAAATACAATAATGCAGCTAAGTTCACTATACATCTATCCTCATCTACATTTCCTTTTAAAGGAGCACTAGGTAATATTTTAACCTTAAAATTACAGCTTTAAATCATTGCGATGCTTCACTGACCTGTAATAGGGAGAAAAGTGCTTTTCTTGTTGTTACCCTGGGTTCAGCACTGCAGAAACTGCACTATGTAACATGTGGACGAAGGATGGTTCTGAATAATGAATTACACATCACAACTTTAGGTGGAGACCAGGAGCAAATACACCAAATCTTACCTGGTGTTCCTTTGAATGAAGGGTATTTCTAGAAAGTGTGTAATGTTACAGGTCCTAATCATGTAGGATGTTTCACGTTGGAACATTGCTGTGAGGACATGATGGCCGCCATGAGTGCATTAGTGTTTATCATTAACTGATAGTAGATGATTAGATCTAGATCACAAACACCACTCTTCCACATCCCAATAATACTGGATGGGGCTCACTCCAGAGAATATACAGTTGCAGTGCTCCACAGCCCAAAGCTGGGGGTTATTGTACCCTCCAGGCCATGCTTGCCATTGGGCATGATAAATTTAAGCTCATTTGAGGTTGCTCCAGTGGGTTCCCAAACTGATTTTACACTCATAGTGTAGCTCCATCTCTCTCCCTCTCTTAGGTTGCCTCTTTATATCTGATCTCATCCTGCATTTTTCCCTTTCACTTCAGCACACCTTAGGTGGGATCGGGCCTGTGACTGAGTGGAAATGAAACTATGGCAACAAGGATGAAGGCAGCTGTTCAAAGGCCTCAGGTTTCTGTGTGAATCTCAAGTGATGGTTAGAAGGAACACCCCCCCCCACACACACACACACACACACACACACCACCCCCACTAAGTTAAGCTGGATCTGCTGCTTTCCATCAGGGAGGAAAGCCCACCTTGACCATTCATATCCTTTGTTCTCCACCTTAAGCCTTTCAAGATTTTTAGGTCTGCTGTGGGCTTCCATCCCTGTGTTTTTTGACCCAATTAACCAAGCATCCAGAGGTTCCCTGAGCTCTGAAGGCCACAGGTAGAGGAGGTAAAGGAATTCCAGCCCTGCAGACCATAGACAGCCATAGCATGGGGAGAGAGAGAGAGAGAGAGAGAGAGAGAGAGAGAGACTTTTTCACTTTGTTCCTAAATATGTTACCTCTCTGAAATGGAAGTGTGGGAGTAGTTAGTTAAAATATTAAAATGTTGCAGCAATGTAACAACTGCCTTCTGTAACAAAGAACTGTAATTAATTAAGTAATCACATTACAGATTACATAATAAGAAGTTTGGGTAACAATTTACTGTACATTCACAAGGCTTTCATGACCTCTGACCTAAGTATATTTAAATCTAGTGACATATTAGTAAACTCTACTACTGCATTAATAAGGTAGACTATTTATGCTGAAATATGTATTAAATCTCATAACTAACTCTCATTCTTAAACCACACACACACACACACTCACACACACACACACATAGAGAGCACCTGTTTCATCTTCTATCTGGCTTAATCCCTCATTTTATCTCTTAAAAATCAGTTGAAGCTGGAACATGGAGGTGATTTCTGTTTGCATTAATATTCTCCATTAAAGCTTCTGGGTCTGAACTTCATTGTTTTTGATGCTAAAGCCCTCACTGAAACATTTACTCACGAATTAAGAGATTCTACTTCAAAAATCCTAACCACAATGAGATTTAATTTTATATATAAATATATATATATATATATATATATATATATATATAATGTAAAATAAAGGATGCCTTTCATTAGCATGTTCACTACACATTTATCTACTAGTTTAACATTGGTAGGTGGATTGGCGACTCAAATGTGTTCAAAGGTGTGAGTGTGTGACGCCCTGTGAAGGACTGGTGCCCCATCCAGGGTGTGTTCCTGCCTTGCGCCCAGTGACCCACTGCGACCCTGAATTGGAAAAAGTGGTTGCAGTCAATGAATGAATGTATGATCTTACACTGATTTGTTTATTCATTCATCCATTATCTGTAACCACTTATCCAGTTCAGGGTCGCGGTGGGTCCAGAGCCTACCTGGAATCATTGGGCGCAAGGCGGGAATACACCCTGGAGGGGGCGCCAGTCCTTCACAGGGCAACACAGACACACACACACAGACATTTTTGAGTCGCCAATCCACCTACCAACGTGTGTTTTTGGACTGTGGAAGGAAACCGTAGCACCCGGAGGAAACCCACACAGACACGGGGAGAACACACCAACTCCTCACAGGCTGTCACCCGGAGCGGGAATCGAACCCACAACCTCCAGGTCCCTGGAGATGTGTGACTGTGACACCTACCTGCTGCACCACCGTGCCGCCCTGATTTGTTTATTTTACATTTAAATATTTTAGGTGTAAGTCCTAAGAAGGGAGTTATCGTGATTAATTGCAGTAAACTGTGCAGTTAGGCTTTATCCAAAATGATTCAATTGTCATAAAAATTCCAATGAACAAATTGACTAAAGGAGCCACTTAGAATAAAGTTTCAGTGATATTCAGTAGGTTTCTGTTCGATGTTATGTAATGTTTTTGTAGGCGTTATGTACCATTATGAACACACAGTGAAGTGTGGCTACATTTTCCTACTTACATTGTATTACACACAGGTATGAGCAAATGAGGCACACGTTTCTTCTGTTCGTTTCTACATATTATCAGTGGCAACAATTTATTTGCATCCACTACCTATACAAGCTTACAGCAGAAACCAGACTGTGGGCATTTGGACTTGTAACTTTTACATAGACAAAATATATCGGATGGCGGGGGTGGGGGCATGGGGCTGTTAGCAGTGGGAGTGGTGATGATAGGGAGAACAGACATCTCTCAGTGCTTTCATTAGCACTTAAAATGCAAATGAAGGACTGCAACTCTTTGAAGACTCTCTGTTGTGTGTGCATGAGGCCGAGCTGAGAGGAAGACCCTTTTCTGCCTTCTTCTCAGGGATGAGCCGTCAGTTATTAGAGTCAGAAAGGCTCAGAAATCATGCTTTTTTTATTGCACAGCACAGTGGGATGTGATAGGAGGTTTATCACATAAACACCCCTGGCATGTCACATGCAACACATTGCTAATATTTGATGCACCGCCATTTTTTACATGCATGGAATAAAAATACAATCTATTCCACTTCATAAGTGACAGGCATCCAGAAATGGATTGCATGGAATAAAACAGAACGTCCGTGCTCATTTTATCCAAAACGAAGAAAGTCTAAGGCTGAAGCTTTTAATGAGAACGTTCTCCACCGAATATAAAACTGAACAACCTGTGTTTGCTCACCATTCAGGATGATCATCCACATTTACAAGGATGATCAGGCAGGAAGCAAATGGAATATTAAAATAGATTACAGCACGTAATTGAACATTTGAGCACAGTGACCATCAAGAGGTTAATGGACTTCAATTAATACCTCATGAATATGAAGCCAAAGTGCATCCTTCCTGAACACAGTTTGCCATACGCATTATTACAGAGCGGTTTCTGGAAAATGGATGAAAATAAAGGTGTCTCAGCACTATCATGTGGAGGAAGCTAAATATTAGGATAAAGAGTGTGAGAAAAGGTCTTAACACTCTTGGTATTTTGAAGAAATACTGTCCGCAAAAGACTCAGACTCATATCTCAAATTTAAAGAGGAATTCCACTGATGATTACCGAGCCAGAACTGTTCATAGTGGTGATGCTGTTGAGTCATACCACAACAACTCTTTTTAAAGAACACTTTTGTCCCTTAATGCTGGTGTTCTTAGCTTGTGTTTGCTTTATTAATGCAACTTAAATATGGATTAGCCTTTCTTTGGAGCAGAAGACATGCATTCTCCCAGATTCATCACAACAAGCTAGTGGCCATTAGCAGTTCCGTTGTGACCACCCCTTCAATGCAGCATTTCAATTAGTCCTGTTGTTTATATTTGTGTTTTCTCATTTGTAGCTCTGTCATTGTAGTTCTGTTTCTGGGCTTGTATTTGCATTGTGTTCTCCCTTAAAGTTGATTAGTAAATGTTGCTGTAATACGACTCGATATGAAGCTAGAGATTTATATCCATGTTGCTAATCTTGGCATTGAACACTGTAAATTTCAAAGCAGTTGATCCAATGTCCAGTGATCCATTGGTTTTCTACTTCTACTTCTGCAATGGGTTCACTTTACATTAGTGGAGGTCACTGAAAATGTATATTGTGGATCATAAGCATGCATGCCTACACAAAACAGTCAGTGGGGATGGTATTCTCTTATTCTGTTTGAGTGAAAATCATGCTTAAGTTACAATGCAAGCCCCAGAATGGGTTTCTAAGCTAGAGAATTTACATACATACAATATGCAGGCTTCCAAGGACACTTATT
This sequence comes from Hoplias malabaricus, assembly GCF_029633855.1. Classification (NCBI taxonomy): domain Eukaryota; kingdom Metazoa; phylum Chordata; class Actinopteri; order Characiformes; family Erythrinidae; genus Hoplias; species Hoplias malabaricus. The sequence goes on along the minus strand of NC_089816.1, from coordinate 3,612,116 downwards.
AATCAAACCAAACCAAATCTGGCTCCAGTGGAAGCTTTGATGTAGAGAATAAACAGCAATGGCTCCAAACTGGGGCTCTTACCCTGGAGAAGGTCATGCATACGTGTTCCTGCCATGCATTTATATTGATCCTAATTTTCACCCATTTGTCTACACACTGCTGACAGTGTCGGGGTGCTTTCCCCTTCAGAACACGTCGTCGGATGAGTTATGATCCTGAGATGCTCTCCTAGCTGGAGATCACTCATGTTCCTGGCCCATGGAGAGGCTCCTAATTGCTGCTAAATGAATTCATCCCTGGTTCGAGCGTGGGCAGCAAACAAAGAATAAGAGCTTGAATCTGTCAGAGAGCTGCCTCCCTTACGCTCTGAGTGGGAGAGAAAAAAGAGGCAGAATATGACAAAAGAAAAATAAAGATATTGATTTATACAGTTTTTGTTTTGTTTCCACCCCTTCAACCCTTTGCAGCGCAACACACACAAACACACACACACAAACAAAGTCCGCCTCCAGTGTCACTTCATTGTGTTTGCTTTTCCTCACACACTTGGCTCAGCCTGAATTTCAGAGTCATGTTACAGAATGGTTGTTTTTAAAAGAGCTCAGAATTTGAGATATCATCATCAAATTCAAGGCAATCTACAGCTGGGTGATCAAGTGGAAAAATATTCACATCATCCAACTAAGCATCCATAAGTGCTGTGATTTTTTTTTTAGCCAAAACCAATTATGACTCGAGGAGAATGTTTACAAAATATATGGGGCTGACATTCACTGCCATTCGTACTGGACAGCAAACTGTCCAGGTTTGGACCGATCCAATCTACCCTAGAGGAAAACTACATTGCTTAAAATACGCTCTGATGACTGAGGGGTTAGTGGTGATTTTTCTTGAAATACCTTAGGAGCATCAGACAAAACAGAGATATTAAATAACCAAGATGTCTTGTACGAGAAGTAGCTGAAGTTGCGTTAAGGTTCCTATCTTTAGTTCAGTTGTAACATAACAGAATTATCTCACCAAAAATCTGGGACATGAAAGATTCCTGGTCTCTTTTTCTCAGGGTATATGGCTTAGCCGCAGGAGACCTAGGCAAAGGTCTCCTTTGCATATTTATGTGACCTCAAAGCTTTATAAGAGAATCTATACTAAGAGATAGTTAGGAGATCGTTTTTTTGGGATTTTTTGGATTTTTTTCATTTCTATGGGAAGACACTGAGGCATGTCATACTTATCTTAACCAATCCAGTAAGACTTTATATATATATATATATATATATATAAGATATTTCATTCAATCATTCATTATCTGTAAGCGCTTATCAAGTTCAGGGTCGCGGTGGGTCCAGAGCCTACCTGGAATCATTGGGCGCAAGGCGGGAATACACCCTGGAGGGGGCGCCAGTCCTTCACAGGGCAACACAGACACACACACGCGCGCACACATGGACACTTTTGAGTCGCCAATCCACCTACCAACATGTGTTTTTGGACTGTGGGAGGAAACCAGAGCACCCGGAGGAAACCCACGCGGACACAGGGAGAACACACCAACTCCTCACAGACAGTCACCCGGAGGAAACCACGCGGACACAGGGAGAACACACCAACTCCTCACAGATAGTCACCCGGAGGAAACCCACGCGGACACAGGGAGAACACACCACACTCCTCACAGTCACCCGGAGGAAACCCACGCAGACACAGGGAGAACACACCACACTCCTCACAGACAGTCACCCGGAGGAAACCCACGCAGACACGGGGAGAACACACCAACTCCTCACAGACAGTCACCCAGAGCAGGAATCGAACCCACAACCTCCAGGCCCCTGGAGCTGTGTGACTGCGACACTACCTGCTGTGCCACCGTTCCGCCCCTATAAGAGATTTGGCTTTTTAAATATAATTTTCTTAGCAGCGTAATACTTCTTAGGTGCCAAAAATAATACTGTATAATTTTTATCTATAAGATTTCAAAATTTTGTTGGTTAAATGAGAAACTTATTTTTATTATATCACCACTCAGACCTGCAGACAAACAAGCAACTAGGTCCCTGTCCTTTAACCAGGCTTCAAAATGTGTGACCAAAAACTTCAAGGTCGCACAGAGGACACGGTATAAACAGTCGAGGTCACAGAGCTGGAGCTTTGGCGTTTCAGATGAAATGGAAGGACATATATAGTCAAGTCTTTTTAATAACATATAATGAATAGTGTAGAAAGAATCCGATGGAGTCAGAGGGATGTTTTCCTTCATTCCTCGCTCACATGCTGAACTCATCTCAGGAGGAAGGTCCAGGGAGGTGAGGAACAGCGGTATCAGAGACATTAGCACGCACACAATAGACCCTCCCCACTGTACCTTTACATGGCCCTAATGAGGCCTGAAGCCATTATGCTAATGCTCACTAATGCTCTAATGCATCAAACATGGCCACTTCTCTCTGTCTCGATGGAGGAGATAAGATGATGAGATGAGGTGGGAAAGAGGGAAAATTGGCCAGGCTGAAAACTGGCCACACCTGAGTATGAGTGAGTAGAGGGGAGAGAGAGAGAGAGAGAGAGAGAGAGAGAGAGAGAGAGAGAGAGAGAGAGAGAGAGAGAGAGAGAGAGAGAGAGCAAACTGCACAGTGGCAATGCACTGATGGAATTTCAAGAACCTTTTCAGACTATGATAGGCTCTTCTGCTACCCCCCATGCTGCCTTTAATTGCTTTTATTTCAGTTACCATGGCAACAAAGAGGAACTCTTTTTGAAGTCGCTGCATTCCCCGCAGCTCAGTGCTGGGAACTGGTGTTGCAGCCTTGAGTATGATAAACAGCTCTGGGCCAGGTGTGTTGACATGTGTTCCTGGAGAAGGTCCATAAAGCAGTGGGTGCAAAGGAAAACACCTCAAAATTGTACTCAACTGGTGGCTATTTTATAGTTAATATACCCTTTAGTGACTACAAAATCTTAGGCCTATAGCTAAATTTCCTTATCTTTCAAAAGTTCTGGAGAAGGTATTGTCCTGTCAGCTGTCACTTTACTTAATCAATTACAACATCCTACACACATTTCTGATCTGAATTCAGGGCACAATATGCAGAATACTGACTCAGCACTCCTCAGGGTTTGTAATGACTTACACTCATCTGAGGACTCAGGAAACTGCTATTTCATTCCTTTGGGACCATGGGGAAGCTTTTGTTACAATCAATGGTTAAATAATTTTAGATCATTTATTGTGTAGTGGGTAATCAGTCAATGGGTATCATCATAGACTGGCTTACTTCCTGTTTTAGAAACAGAACCTTTTCAGTTAAACTGGAACAGTTTTCTTTATTGCTTGTCATACTGATCAGTGGTATTCCCAAAGCTCAAGTTTAGGTCCTCTTTTATTCTCACTTTCCTCTGGGCTCCATTTTCCAAAAATTAAATATCTACAATAACACTGTTTTATCTACCTTTTAAGACTTTGAATGACTGCACTGTAGAGACTTTGCTTTTAACTGTTATGAAGACTTTCTGTTGGGTTTTTTTTTTTTTTTATTAGCTTGTTTTATTTGACTATTCTGACTCCATGCTGAGTGCATAATTTAAGTTTGGCTCTGTCTCTGCGAATTTATGCACACAAGTCAGGAACCTAATCATTTTCTTTGATCCCTCTCTGAAGTTTGGTAAACAAGTAAATGTTGTCATGAAATCCAGCTTCTTTCAACTCTGATCCATTGCCAAGCAAAATCAGTTCTCTCACTGCGTGACTTGGAGGAAGTCTAAATTGTTTTGGTTGCAGCTTGTGCAAAATGTAGCTCCAAGGTTTCTGACTGGGAGTAAGAAGACAGATCATATCTCTCCAGTATTTGCATCACTCCAGTGGTTAGCAGTAAGGTTTTAAAGAGATTTTAAGGCCCTCAGCACTGATGCATCACTGACTTTCTGACGCAACATTTTTTTCTCAAGATTCAGATCTTAAGTTCAGCTTCTCTACTATCTTTTTAATATCCTGTTTAAAGGTAAGAGGAGATGGTGCCTTATCTGTTGATGGATCCTGTAATACTTTCATATATTATACTATTGACAGAACTACATTACCCATAATTCATGTTTCACAATGTGAGCCAGTCCTACGCAGTGAATAGGGGACGGTGTGTTCTGTGGATGTACTTTATTCTTTATTTACACTTTATTCTTTCTCACTGTCTCTTGAATTGAAAAAACATGAATAACATAAATACACCCTTAAACATTACAGATCTTAAGTTATGGAAGTCTTCCATTTTTTTATTAGGTCCTCGCAGGCATTTTCCTAAATTACTTGTTGTACTGGGACACATAAAGAATTTAGAAGGGCTCAACAGTACCCATCTAGTTGCCAATCAGTGGTAATGGCACATCTGTGCATCTCGTAAGACCTGTGAAACACTCAATAGATTATTCTTAGGAGTAATGGATTAGAAATGAAAAATATACTATAATAATTGTATTATTAATAATTCATAAGCAACAAAATTAAGTCATATAACATTGTAAGTGACTCATTGTAAGTGACGTAATTAGAACATTTTAAGTATCTTCATCTTGATGGAGAATGTGCTATAGATGGTTCTACATAGCACCTTTTAGAAAAGGGTTCATGGCACAAAAATGGTTCCTCTATTATTATGATGTCAAGCTTACAACAATAGAGGAACTGTTTGTGTTGCCATATAGAGCCCTTTTCTAAAAAGTGATATATAGAACCATCTATAGCACATTCTCCATTAATCTGAAGAACCCATTTATGATGCAGAGAATGCTTTAATCATACAAACGCTTCTTCAAGTGTTCAAGTTTCCATATAGAACCACTTCCTTTAATAAAGATCCATTGTAGAACCAGCATGTATAAGTGTTCACAATAACAAACCAGAGACATTTAGGTATTGTTTATCTATTGTTGTAAAGCTTTGTGTCAAGACAAAATTTCGGGTTTAATATTGTGACTGTAAACCCTCATTCACACATTAACTCTGAAGGCGATGTCGCGGGTAACCTGCTGCGGTCGTGTCTGTTGCACTCACCTAACCCCTGTATGTGAGTGTACAGACGGAAGCTAATTTCGCTGCAATGTTGTACTTGTATAACTTTGTATGTAAAAATAAAGATCTATCTATCTATCTATCTATCTATCTATCTATCTATCTAAGTATTAGAGAAACTTAGAGAAACTCTGGAGTATTGGGTCCGGAAATGTCCCGGAGTGGTCTTTCACACATGCAGAGCACAGCGGCAGATTTTCTGTGTTAGGCACATTCTCATAGCAGGAGATGAAACACATGCTTTAGGCATGGAGCAGCACCTGTGCAGTGTGTGCAGGTGAAACTCCGGAACATTTCCTGTTCCATTCTCATATGCGCTCACACTGACTTTAGCCAAAGTTTTTACTAGGGTGCTACCATAAGAAAGTCCAGGTTATATTCGAAACGAATGTTACAGGTGATTGCGTTCACACATACAGCTCCTCTGGGGTAAACTCCAGAAGATTTCTGGTATTACTGTGCATGTGAGAAAGGGGCATAAGGTGGGGCATGATGACACTGCGGGTAATGTTGCTGTCAGAATCGTGGGGTCCTGATCTTCACCTCGGTTCACTGCTTGTAACAGTTCGGTTGTAACATTTCGGTAGGTGCATTGGCTATACAAAATTGCCCCCAGATGTGAGTTTGCAAGTGATTAGGTGGAGGATGAAATTGTGGATAGAGAAGATGAATGAATAAAGAGATAAATAACTCAATTTCAGACCAGAAACTCCTTGACAAGCATATGTTGTGGCCACCAAACTGCACATACAGACCACAGGATTAATAGATTTGTGGTAGTACCAGCGCTATGGGCAAAAAAGATGCATTGCGTAAACAATCCCAGAAGCCCCACATGTGCCGTTACTTGGTGGAATATTATGCATGAGCATATGTGCCAGTAGACAAGAGACGGGCGAGCTTATGGTGCCTCATGGTTACACGAGTGAGAGACTACCGGCACAAGTATTTGACTGAAAAAAGCAGCTTGGAGCAGCAGAGCCAAAGATATAGAGAGGGCCAATTAAAAGCCATATTTTTTTTTTTTTAATTCTCTTGTTGTTTGGGTGATGATTGTGGGGCGGAGGCAGATGGCCTGTTTCTTCAGGATCAAGAACTCACTGGGGCTCAGGCAATGTTCCTAAGGCCTATTGCTCTCATTCTCCTTCGGCAGAAGCTTTTTATTGTTATTGCTCTGACTCAGTCACCCCCCTGTCTGTCTCGATTCCCCTCTCATCTGCCCCAGAGACAGAGGAGGAAGGATAAAAGTGAAGGATGGCAGTTAAAGGAGGGGAACACATGGAGAGAGGAGAAAGAAGCTGATGATAGCTCTCACCCTAGAGGAGAGCAAAGTGCCCTGGAGCCTAGAATAAAGCCCTAGTTCATCATCTATGTGAGAAGCAAACAAATCATCGCGCCTCCAGTTTAAAAACTCAGACGAATAATCAGCCTCCGCTACAGCTGTAATAGTGTTTCAGATTACCCCCCAAAGCCTTGAATAATTGTGACGATCCATTAGCAAACCCCAATGGTTTAACACTTGCAATAAAGGCCTATGGCGGTAGGAAAAAAATAATACGCTATAGTTACATTACACAAACACAAACACATCTACAGCATTTAAAGAGGAACTGATTTTTTCTATTGATTTTTTAGTTGAATGTAAGCAAAGCCATTGAAAGTGGTTTAATCTTTAATCTGGGAATGTGCACTGTAGAGTAACACAATAGCAGCATCCCAAAGCACAGACTGCAGGGAGATGTCATATTGATGTATTTCTTGCTTTCTTGTGCTCCTCTGAATTTGTTTCCTAGGTCTTGTCTCTGTTTGTGTCCTGTTTTATCTATTAAAAATATATTCACTTGCACTTACCTTGGTAATAATCCTCTGCTGACCTCTCACTGAAGGCCACATAGAGGGCACCTGTAAAAACCCAGTTGATGTAGAAAAAATGAAAAGCTGGATGCTGTGTGCCATTTGGGACATGGATACCCGCAGTTCTCTGTGGGTACAATATGGGAAAAACACAACAAACACATCAGGACAAAAAGGTCTTTGTTATGAAATGTAAGCTGTTCATGCACGTCAGCTGGTCTGCTGCCCTGGTTCAAACAGCTCCTAAATGTTTCATGGTGCAGCTTTGTCTTTTTGGTTTCTTGCAACAACCACAAGAAGCTGAATGAATGATTTCTGATAGTGTCTCCACGAAGCCCATAGGAAGATTTCATCTGATTGACTTGTCAACTACAAAGGAGCAGTCGTCAGAGAAAAATCTTATCTGGGCTGCAGCCTAAGCTTTGAAACACTGCATCAGATGTCAGACTGGTGGTGAGAGGAACCATGTCTACAACACAAACATAGCCCTTTTTGACTATCCAAAACAAATTTTTATATGTCATGTTAATAATGGACGCGGCATGGTGGTGTTGCAGTCACACAGCTCCAGAGAGTCATCCTCCGGATGACTGTCTGTGTGGAGTGTGGTGTGTTCTCCCTGTGTCTGCGTGGGTTTCCTCTGGGTGACTGGCTGTGAGGAGTGTGGTGTGTTCTCTCTGTGTCTGCGTGGGTTTCCTCTGTGTGACGGTCTGTGAGTAGTGTGGTGTGATCTCCCTGTGTCTGCGTGGTTTTCCTCTGGGTGACTGTCTGTGAGGAGTGTGGTGTGTTCTCCCTGTGTCTGCGTGGGTTTCCTCCGGGTGACTGTATGTGAGGAGTGTGGTGTGTTCTCCCAGTGTCTGCGTGGGTTTCCTCCGGGTGACTAGCTGTGAGGAGTGTGGTGTGTTCTCCCAGTGTCTGCGTGGGTTTCCTCTGGGTGACTGGCTGTGAGGAGTGTGGTGTGTTCTCTCTGTGTCAGCGTGGGTTTCCTCTGTGTGACGGTCTGTGAGTAGTGTGGTGTGATCTCCCTGTGTCTGCGTGGTTTTCCTCTGGGTGACTGTCTGTGAGGAGTGTGGTGTGTTCTCCCTGTGTCTGCGTGGGTTTCCTCCGGGTGACTGTATGTGAGGAGTGTGGTGTGTTCTCCCAGTGTCTGCGTGGGTTTCCTCCGGGTGACTAGCTGTGAGGAGTGTGGTGTGTTCTCCCAGTGTCTGCGTGGGTTTCCTCTGGGTGACTGTCTGTGAGGAGTGTGGTGTGTTCTCTCTGTGTCTGCGTGGGTTTCCTGTGTGTGACGGTCTGTGAGTAGTGTGGTGTGATCTCCCTGTGTCTGCGTGGTTTTCCTCTGGGTGACTGTCTGTGAGGAGTGTGGTGTGTTCTCCCTGTGTCTGCGTGGGTTTCCTCCGGGTGACTGTCTGTGAGGAGTGTGGTGTGGTCTCCCTGTGTCTGCGTGGGTTTCCTCCGGGTGACTGTCTGTGTGGAGTGTGGTGTGTTCTCCATGTCTGCGTGGGTTTCCTCCGGGTGACTGTCTGTGAGGAGTGTGGTGTGTTCTCCCTGTGTCTGCGTGGGTTTCCTCCAGGTGACTGTCTGTGAGGAGTGTGGTGTGTTCTCCCTGTGTCTGCGTGGGTTTCCTCTGTGTGACGGTCTGTGAGTAGTGTGGTGTGATCTCCCTGTGTCTGCGTGATTTTCCTCTGGGTGACTGTCTGTGAGGAGTGTGGTGTGGTCTCCCTGTGTCTGTGTGGGTTTCCTCCGGGTGACTGTCTGTGTGGAGTGTGGTGTGTTCTCCCTGTGTCTGCGTGGGTTTCCTCCGGGTGACTGTCTGTGAGGAGTGTGGTGTGTTCTCCCTGTGTCTGTGTGGTTTTCCTCTGGGTGACTGGCTGTGAGGAGTGTGGTGTGTTCTCCCTGTGTCTGTGTGGGTTTCCTCCGGGTGACTGTCTGTGAGGAGTGTGGTGTGTTCTCTCTGTGTCTGCATGGGTTTCCTCCGGGTGACTGTCTGTGAGGAGTGTGGTGTGTTCTCCCTGTGTCTGTGTGGGTTTCCTCCAGGTGACTGTCTGTGAGGAGTGTGGTGTGTTCTTCCTGTGTCTGCATGGGTTTCCTCCGGGTGACTGTCTGTGCGGAGAGTGGTGTGTTCTCTCTGTGTCTGCGTGGGTTTCCTCCGGGTGACTGTCTGCGAGGAGTGTGGTGTGTTCTCCCTGTGTCTGCATGGGTTTCCTCCAGATGCTGTCCGTAGGTGTGAGTGAATGTGTGTGTGTCGCCCTGTGAAGGACTGGCGCCCCTTCCAGGGTGTATTCCCGCCTTGTGCCCAATGATTCCAGATAAGCTCACGACCCACTGCAACCTTGAATTGGATAAACAGTTACAGCTAATGAATAAATGAACAAATTTATGAATATACGAATTAATACATTTTCCGTATATACTTTTTCATTTAATGGATGCTATTTTTAAAAATGTAGCAGAAAGCCTTGTAACTGTATTCAATGTATTTACTACACGCTTATTTCATGTCATTGTTACATCAAAGTACTTGCTGATGGTGAAGAGCATCATCTTGAAGATCTCATTTTTTTCTCATCACATGTTTTTCTCATTTGGCAAGTAACGTCACAGCATCACCACTATGTCATGTGACATAGCAAAAAAGAAAAAAATAGCTACAGCATCAGGTGCTATAATATACTATGTCATGTCACCCCAGAAAATGCTATAACACACACTAATGTCACTAGATATCTATGTCACTTGACATTAAAGTTATTACAATGGGCCTTTTTGAATAAGCATTTATTAATGTTTATGTATGCTTATGTCAGTTGTCATAAAGGCTTTATGTAGGTCTCATGTAAGAATATGCCTTAAGAACAGCACCCTACAGTAAAGTGTTACTGCTGAATTTGTCTGAAAAATACGTGAAAGTGTCCTTTGTATCTTAGAAATGAATGAACAGAAGGAGGATGATCCTCAACCCAGAAGAAGAAAAAACAAAACAAAACAGAACAGATTTCTCACATTTGAGCTGGTGAACAAAGGCGAGATTAACCTACAGTCAGGAAAGAATCCGCTGAAGACTGATGCATTATGCAAAGAGCAGTGAATCACTGAAGAAATGACAGTGAGTAATGTGCTGGAGATCATCTGATGGAACTCTAATTCAGGCGATGCACGAGATTTTTTTTTTCATTTTTAATATTGTTTATTTCAGGTGATTTGCTGCATTATCACTGGGGTGAAAAAAAATCTGGAAATGATGAATGCTTCCTGATGATGAATCTCATTTATTAATGCAAAATATTTGTTCAGCATGTCATTGTTCATGGCTTTGTAGAAGCTTTATGCTGTTCAACATTATACTGTATTATGAAACACTGTTTTTATAAGTTAATGCAGTTATATATACATTATTATCATATTCATCATTCTTATGATGATGTTCAAATATAAAAATCAAAAAATAAAATTGTGGCTTTATGGGAAATTTAGACCATTATCTTATCATTTATAGCTTGAGGAATGAATTTAAATTATGTTTGCCATTACTTTCACTGTATAGCAATCCTCTCTCTCTCTTTCCCACTCTTTCACACTCACAGCTTCTGTGTCTGATGCTAAAGCTCTCCCTGAAACTTTTACTAAGCAAATTAATAGTTTCTAATTCAAAAATGATCAAATCGAGACTTAGACATTATTATAAAGTAAATATTTTAAAGTTGATTTTTTTATTTTACATTTAAATATCCATTATCAAAAGATTCAGTGTTAAGAAAGGACAATGTTAATTATCGCGATTAATCATAGCAATTATTTTAATTAATTATTTTTTTTCATTAACAGCCATTATATATAATATTACAGTTAATCGCACACTTTGCTTTGATTAATCGCCATAATTCTTCATGTGATATATATTTGCAGTGCAGGTGCATGTTGTCACTCAGACAAGTGAATCTTTGTTAACTGAACTGGACGGATGAGTTATTTATATATGGATAGTGTCAGAGTGTTACAGAAACAGGTTGTAGAGTAGAAGCAGCTCTCAGTGTGGACTGTGTGTGTTTGCTCCACCTGCTTTAATGGTAAAGCTTTAACTGACTTGTCTCCTCACACCTGAGCCCACTGGGGTACACACACCCACACAGAGTGTGTGAGTGTGTGAAGCGGGTCACTGCTCCTCACCTGATGCTTGAAAGAGTGAGAGTGAGTGAGTGAGTGAGTGAGTGAGAGAGAGAGAGAGAGAGAGAGAGAGAGAGAGAGAGAGAGAGAGGGGATTGGGGGGGTGGGGAGAGTTACTCTCTGAACAATGTTTGTTCTGCTCTGTCAAGCAAACCTGCCTGCTCAACCCTTTTAAAACATTCAGACCTTGCATAACAACAAACTACTTTTTGATTCAAACAAGTCAAATTTTAACTTCATTTTAGATAACCCTCCAAAACCATCCATACAAAGTCAGCAGCTCTTTAAAGTGTGTTCATATTTTATTTTTGCTGGACCAATAGAAATGTTATAATGATATATATACATAGGGGATTGACCTATGTTGTGCTTCATTCAAAAAGCAACAGTCTCAGAAATTTTAGAAACTCAGTAGCTTCCAAAACATTAAGAGCATAAACTGTGGAATGTTAAAATATGTAGGAAAAGTACTTACGTTGAAAAGCTGTTTCAGAAATCGAGGCCCATTTGATTTGCTATAATATGCGCCTATAAAAAAGTGCTTAAAATGGTTCTTTTGAGCTATAATTTAATAGCACCAGTTTCGTTAACTTAAAAGCCCTATCTAAGAAAGTCTCTTAACAGAGCTCCACTCAAGTGAAATGTTCTTCTATGGCTGGGGTTTCCAATCCTAGTCCTGTAGATCTAACACCCTTCTGCTGAGTTCAGCTCCATTTTTAATTAAAGCTCTTATCCAGGTAAAGTCAACGTGGGCTTTCGGGTGCAATCAGAATTTTAAAGACAGCTGTTTTCGGAACTCTCTGGAGCAGTGGATATATCCACAGTCGGGGACTGACACATGTTCTATGGCATCTCTCCAATAAACCACAGTTTAGCAATCACCATAATTTGTTAGAATCTAAATGACCATTTAATGACCATTCCCAATACCTTTTAATGATACTATGAAACAGGCTGTTTTGGCAACTGTAATTTTAAAATTGATTTGAAATGTGCATGAGCTTGACTGATACATAATAACACAGGTCTGATTAAAAGCAGTTTAAAATGAAACACCCTTTATAGCTTCAAAATTGGAGGTGGGGCTTAACCTGCTGTAAGCTGAGTAGGTTTCTATGGGTAAAACCGTGCTTTCAAAACAGCTTTGCTTCTTTTTTATATGTAACTATATGTACTCAGAAAGCGATATTCACTCACTCACTCGCTCACTCACTCACTCACTCACTCACTCACTCACTCAGGTTTAGTAATGGCTCTGTAAGAAGTGCTTTTCAGTGCTTCACCTTGTCAAAACCCTACTTTGGCAGTCAACACATTTTTAGTTAGGGAGACTTAAGATGCTTGGCTTATTTTGGGGTGAATACAGCTATTTGCTGTTCTGCTGATATACACAGTCTATTACACAGCACTTAATTATGCCTGCCAAAGTACTGTTATTTGTATTACCTCTAAAATGCCACTTAATGTCAACATCGCAGACAGCTACAACAATGGTGTCCTGAACCTCAAACCTAGCTGTGTGTGGCATTTCAAGTCATTTCCATATTCTCAATGACCCCTTTTTTTTTGGGCTGTTTTGTGCATCTCTCCCCGAGAAGACGGCCTCAGCTTTCCCCCCAAAAAAAATAATCCAGGAGAGCAGAGCTCTTTTGAAGGCAGGTTTAGTCACTGATCCATGCTCTCTTCCTCCGCCAGTTCATTCTGTATCAGCACTCAGTCGCTCGCTCGCTCTCTCAGTCACTCACTCAGTTGCTTTCCCAGATAAGGCCCTCTTTAAACTTTTCCACACAAGCAGCTCCAGCTCCAGAGCTCAATGGCTTATCGAGGTCACGAGTGTGCTGAGCAACACTTACAAGCTTTTATCACCGCTTTATCGCATGTTTTGCAGCTGAAAAACAGCACTTCTCACATACCACAGAGGAACAGCGCATTTGAACATGGAACTGCTATAGATTACGGCAGATATACAGAATCGCACATCAAATAAGCACTCGATTACCAAGTTGAAGACCATTTAGTGAGAACCATGAACTGCATTTTAACTTAAGGCTTATTTTAGGCTTTATGCAGATGGGGGAACGAAAAAAACTTGAGTAAATGTATGAAAGAGAGGTAATGGATAAAGAAAAGTAATGAAAAAGTTAAACTTTTACAATGAAAAATGCTTTGGGCAAAGCTTTAATCGACCTATTCTGTACTATAAATGAAATTCATTAAAGGCAATGTAGACGATTCTAGTTTAAAACTGCTGTTCTCACAGCAAAACTCCCCTTGTGTTTACATTACCAGAGAAACACATTTGTAACTTGAGTTCTTTAGTTTTGTGTGATTACCTTCATGAAAAATAAGTGTTCTGAATCAATTCCACCTTAATGAAGTAATACGTCATAAATAGCAATGGAGCTGGAACAGAACACATCCTAACATATTTGTTCTTTCTAATTTTTTAGGTCTCTCCACCTTCCAAATGCCATTTCTCAGGTGTAATGCACAGAAAGAAAGACATTTCAGATTTAGCCATTGGTTTATTTCTCATTTACCAAGCCAAGGTTTTGTATAAACACTGTATTTGTATTTTTATCCCAGCACGCAAACAGAGCAGAAAGCCAGCAAAATGGTGAGAAAATTCCATTATCTGTAACCGCTTATCCAATTCTAGGGTCGCGGGGGGTCCAGAGCCTACCTGGAATCATTGGGCGCAAGGCGGGAATACACCCTGTAGGGGACGCCAGTCCTTCACAGGGCAACACAGACACACACACATTCACTCACACACTCAGACACTTTCAAGTCGCCAATCCACCTGCAACGTGTGTTTTTGGACTGTGGGAGGAAACCGGAGCACCCGGAGGAAACCCACGCGGACACGGGGAGAACGCACCAACTCCTCACAGACAGTCACCCGGAGCGGGAATCGAACCCACAACCTCCAGGCCCCTGGAGCTGTGTGACTGCGACACTACCTGCTGCGCCACCGTGCCGCCCTATGGTGAGGAAATGTTCAATTTAAAACATTGAGTTTAAATATAGATGTAGGTTCATAAATGCAACCAACCAGTCATTTTCCAGCACCAAATAACGACAGAAGTAAAAGACACAGTGAGGTTGATAGCTGCACAATACGCCAAAATACGTTCAACAACTGAACAACCTACTGCTTTCATGGCTGCCGTCTGATCCTCACAGCAAACTTCCTAAATGTAGTGTCAAGTTGTTATTGCAGGAAACAGGGAAAAACACCCTGTTAGACTTAGTGATATAGTAGTATATAAGACATGTTGGATGAGTAGGTGTCTGTTTGTGGTCACATAGTGTAAACTATCAAAGAGGTTTCCCTTGTATTTACACTAACAAATCTGAGTAAAGCACCATAGTTGTGTGTTTACAACAGATGGTTCACTTTTGAACAGATAAGATGATGTAACATATGTTTATTAGGAGATCATTACAGTTTATGGCTTTACTATTTTCTAGGGGTCCAAATATTCCCAACTAAAATAGAAGCTGAAGTGAATCATTAGCACAGTCTTGGCACACAGCAGCAGAAAACGTTGAAGAGTTGATTAGCAGTTGGGGGATGCTGCTAAAAACAAATGAAAACAAATGAAAGCTTTTGATATATCACTTTCAAACACTTAGTCACAAGTGCAGCAAGGGCTGGGGAAATGACGTGACTCTGGATTCCTAAAATAGAAAAAGAAGAAAAACATCCCATGTCCAATATGTGATATGGCACAAGCACTGTAATCAAACAGTTAAAACTAAACCGAAGAAAAACATGGAGGTCAAAATAAGCTGGACCTGTTAAACTAGATATCTGTCAGGGATCACGGAGCGGACTGACGGAAGCGGAAGCAGTCGCTAACACACAGTAACTTTATTTTCAAGTAAAGGTAACAAAACAAAGACAGGCAGACTTGGACAGGGAAAAACACACAACGACACGACTTGACTTGAGGAATGAAACGAGTAAAAGAACGAATGACCGACAAGAGGAAGTGAAGGAAGGGGACTTAAATACAAAACACAGACGAGACGCACCTGAGACAGATAACGAGGGGGCAGGGCAACAAATGAGACACAGACGAGGAGGCGGAACAAAGGCGGGACTAGAGCAACAACAAAACAGAGCCATGTGCTAAGAGAGCACATGGCCGAGAAAACAGACATGACAGGACGAGGGCGTGACAATATCAAAATGTACAAATGTGAGGATGTTTGCTCATGTCATTGTATGTTAAAATATTTAAAAAGAGAACTTAGCTGTATTAAACCATCCATTTTTACTTTACATATATAATCGTTTTTTTTTTTCCTTTTGTGTTGAGTCCAGAAAGCTTCTCATCTGAGTTTTGACCCTGATTTAATGTGATGGCTAAATCTGCTCAATCAGTGGATGCAAATGACAGACACAAGGAAATAAATAAAACCCTGTCCACATAAGAAAAATGTCTCCATGTCCAGCTACGTATGATGGAAAATGGTGCACAACAGAAAGACCCAGGGGTGCCACCTGGTATTTTGAGCCCAATGAAGGAATATAATTGTCTGACTGGGGGTGGTACCAAGCTAGCGGGGGGTCAAGGAGGGGGAATGTGTGCTGCGATGTAAGTCAGAACGGTGGGTGTACTGCACAAGTCTCGAAAAAATCACTACTAAAAATGACTGTCTTCGAGGTAGAAGGAATGTAATTGTTTACCAGCCAACAGGTCTAGACACACAAATTGGTTTAAACGGATTGAGTGGAAATTAACCAGTAAAGCTCCACCTAGACCCCTGTGTGTGCCTGTTCTGACTACCAGAAATGACTCTGGAAGAATAAATGTGCAATATAACTTATTTTCCTACTGTAGATTAAGATTTGTTTCATAATTTGTGGGAAGTGCTGCAAATACTTTTGCACACTTGCACATTTATAACTGCTGCCTATGAAGGAGCTAAGGAATGTTGTACAATAACACAGTACTCTGCTGCCTCTGAAAAAGCAGAGCATTATTTTATGTCGATTTTCAATTTTAGAATCTGCCTCAGAGGCAGCAGAGAATTCTTACTTACATGAACTTATATTATCCCCCATTCAAGCAAAACAAAATACTGACACTATTCCAGCACTTCTAACAAATTTTGAAACTAACTTAATGTATAGAATAGTGTGTATTTATTTCTTCCAAAGTCTTTCCTGGCCCCATTTTTTTGAGTAGTGATTTAGAACATGTGCCCCTATGAGTCACAGGCCTTTAGAATTGTCCTAACATCCTTCCCATATGGCACCAACGAACAGTCCCCCTCTGATATCTTAGTTGTAGTTGTGAAATTCAGAGCTAATATTAATGGTTATGCATTTTAATCATCAACGTTTTGCCAAAGACACACTGTGAAGCTGCCAACTCCCATGGAGTCCATTCTAGGTTTTAGAGACACATAGCTGAGGAAGACTCAAGTGTTTTTTTATGTAAATTACAAAACTGATAGTTGAATATAGAAAAATTCTGTGTATAAATCCTTTCCAATCTCTTGCCATTAATATCTGGGCTGTGCTCTCAATTGTGCTTTGGTTCTATATGCTATAAATGCCAATGAATCCATCCCATCCCGTGTTATTAATGATTACTGACTCCTAACACTTCAGTGCTTTAAGTATTTGATCAGTCAGAAACATGGAACTTGAATTGATGCCAGCTTGTTGAATGTCATTTTCCCTGGGATTTGTCAAACGTTTTTCCTATAGCTGATCTTCAAAGCCACTTCAAACGCTTCACTTACACAGTCTGAGGCTATCAAAGGCCTTTTTCATTCTCTCCCCACAGAAATCCAGTCACTTGCACCAAACCGCAGCTTTAAAGCAGCAGTAATCAAACACCTGCATTCATTTTTTCTTCACTTACCTCCGGACCCTTCCTACACAGACAGATGCCAATTAGTGTTATATATATATATGTATATATTAATTGTCTGTATCCGTTTATCCAGGTCATTGGGCGAAAGGCGGGAACACACCCTGGAGGGGCACCAGTCCATCATACACTCACACCTAAGGACATGTTTGAGCAGCCAATCCACTTACCAACTTTCGGAGGAAAATGGAGCACCCGGAGGAAACCCATGCGGACACTGGGAGAACACACCAACTCCTCACAGAGCTGTGTGACAGCGACACTACTGTTGTGCCTTCTTGTTCAACTTGTTCAACTTGCTTTGCAAATTTTTTTTTATATTTTTACATATTTCTTATTTGTTTTACAGTACTTTATTATTCATCACGCAGTGTTAATACTAGCCATTTCACAGAGCCACTCTGTGATGTCAGAGTTTTCTCACGCTGGTTACGTGTAAATAACACAGTTGTCATTATGTCCCTTTTTTATTGAGGGTGCAAACTAAGCCACTTATTTTCTGCTACAACATACATAGCACACTGTTCATTATTTACCTAGACAGTTAAAAGCTTTAGTTGTTAAAAGTTAGAAGCTAGTTCTCAGCCATGGATCAGCCAGCAATGCACAGAGTAAGCCTAATTTATTTCGGACCAAGACCCTTCCTTAGTTCTTAACACCACATGCTTTTTGAGTGAACTAACAAACATAGAGCCAGCAATTGATGAGGAGAAGTTCCTCTAAATGATTTAAATGACCACAAAATATTATTGAGTCTGTGTGAGATTCCATCAAAAGAGCACCAGCTGTTATTAAGTTTCTATCTTGCATTGTACAAATGACATAAAGTTGGCATAGGCAGATTTTTAATGTCTACTCAAAATTTATTTCTTATAGGTTCCAACATGAGAAACAGCATAAAAGAACATTTTCAGTAAACAGAACTAGAGGAATTTAAAGAACACCTACATGTTGGGTTTCTGTAGACAGGTCAGAAAGGTTTTATTTTGGAGTGGAGGGCAGTTGCCAGGACAGACTGTGATGTCACAGATGTTAATGTGAGCTGAAGTCATTCACAACACTGGGGTGTGTGTGCCATGTATCTGTCCTCACTTCTTTCAACTCTGACTGATCTAGTGCAAGGCTCTCACAAATCATTCAGAGAAACAGCGTCAAAGCAAACTGTGCTTTATATCTGGGGTCATCGACATATAAAAAAGAAAACAAATAAAAATATGTACTGACAATGAGGAATGTTCCCATTTTACATATTATTATCATAGATTATAATTTTACATAGTGGATCTCTTCACTATATGAGCCTTTTGTAAATAGTAAACATCAATTGCAATGCCTATTTATAGCAAATAATTGTAAGGAATGACACGTGATTGACACAAAGCCACAACTGCAGCTATTTCAGTTAGATAATTATCTATAATCTATTACACTCTATAATCAATTATACCAATAAAACACTATTAATTTATAAAAAGAAATATAAAAATCTATTAGAATCCCTTTTTTTGTAACGCTGCCCCATCCACAGTTTCTGAGTGCAACATTATGGGGTCTATAGTCATCTATGCTTGGCTTGAGCATAACTTAATTGTATAATATGGTATAATAGCTGAATGCACTAATTATATATGATCTCTACAAACATTTAGATATTTAGTGTAGTTTCATGTAAACGTTTAACTGAACCAGTGGTGTTATAGCCTGTGGCTGTATATAAGAAAGCAAAACAGAAAATGATCCATTCACAATCCAATTCCAGTTTTTCACATTAAGCTGGAAGTTTGGGGTCTAGTTTAGAGCCAGTGTCTGTGCAGCCTGCCACTGGAGACTGTCGCCATTGCTTTGTGTAAATCAGGAGTGTCATGGATCACAAGGTTTTAAGAGTCACTATAAATCAGCTGCGGATGTGAGGTTCATCTGGGTCTGAGTTGTGTGGGGGGGAAGGAGATATATGCGTCTACTGTTACTCTATTTCTGCTTCATAGGGTATAATATTAACTTATTACTTACGGTGGAACTGATTTCAAATGCAGGAGACCATTAACTGCATGAAAGTAAACACAGACTGAAAGTGTTACAAAACTAAACAGCTCAAGTTACAAATCAATTTTCTGTGTTAATTTAAACAATGGATCGTACAGACCAGTTAAACTTGAACCACAACCAGCTACAGTCAGCTTCTTACTCAAAATATACAAGGGAAATAGCCACAGATGGACCTGGACCTTCCCAAACAAGTCCCACCGGGTCAGCCAGGGCTAATTCCCCACATATGAGTGCATGTGCGCAGACATATTCACCTTTCTCACTTCCTTACATACGTACATTCACGCACATCACATTTAGAGCTGTAGCACAACAGGAAGTGACTAGGGTTGCTAACCTTCCTGTGTTTGGACACTAAAAACAGGGGTTGCTTTGCGGCAGCACTGAGAGCAACAGGTCAGTGCTGAAGCGCTGGGAATTTACAGCTAAACACATCAGTGATGACAATAAAGTTGACTAACTTTTACAATCAAAGACTTTCATTATACATAAAAATCACATTAGATAATTTTATATAAGGTTAACAATTCAAACATTCTTTCATTCTAATTCAGAAATTTGCCAAAATGCAGCACTGAAACACATGCCCCCCACACACACACAAATTGTGTGCCCACCCTCTTTTACCCTGGTCCACCAAAGGTCAAATTCTGGCAGTGGGGAGTTTGGTTTCCTTTGAAAACAGCAGTTTTCCAAAATCGTCTATATTCCCTTTAAGGTCAACATGCTCAATGCCAAGCCTAAGCAAGAGGGTTACAGGGAGTGTCCTCAAAGCTTTGTGCTGTGAAATAGTGGAAATGTGTTCTGTGGTGTGATGAGGGACCTTAGAGTACTGTTGGGATGAGTTAGAGATATGTTTGTGAACCAACACCAAAAATCCAGCATCAGCGTTTGACTTCACTAATACTGTGATGGCTGAATGCCACGCTGGGTGTAAAAGTTCCATAATTTGATGTTAATATTGGATGTAAATTTCCTGCAGTACTGCAAGTTGTGATTCTTTATCATTGCAGCACAAACCAGGACTAATTTGCAGCTTTGTTTCCTCATTGGCTTGGAAGGGTGGAGGGTGTGTGTGTGTGTGTGTTGGGGGTTTATCATCTCTCTGTCTTTGTTGCCAGTTGTAGTAATTATCATGTTGGCAAAAATGTGCATGTTGTGCACTGTCATGATTAACTAACACTCTGCTGTTGACCCAGCAGAGAGTGGATATACAGTAATGAACAAAGGCCAGTGATGATTTGGGATGTTTTTTTAATTGAACAGTAAATTTGGTGTTTCATTGCGGCTTACTGATTACTCTTGTGATCTCCAGCAGATATTTCACCTCTGCTGTGCTCCGAGGTGCTAAAAATGTAACAAATTCAAGCATGTGCAGTCACAACATCTGCCCAGAAATGACCCAACAATGTCAAAATGTGTAAGTACTGTGCCCTCTGTAAACAAAGGGACTGCAAGGTCGGTCAGTTCATACAAGCTCATATTCTACCACTGTCAGTGTAAACTAGTACCCTCCTCTTATGTTACCATGATCCAAGGACAATGACATATCAGGCATGCAAGCTATCAGTGCATAGCAAGCATTTAATTGGACAGCAGAAACACAGTATTGAATGGAGACCTGAGTTCATTTTAAGTGATTTTAATAGGGATGTATTGACATGGGAATTCTGGGCTTGTGCCGATATATGATGTTATCCTTGTATATATCTGCTAATGCAGATATACATATTTATAAAATACAGAAAGATAACATATCATGGATAAATATTATAGACACACAGAACAATTATTTGCACAACTACTTAGCTTTAAAACGATAGCCAAGTTTAGCTAGCTAACTGGTCCAGATTGTTCACAAATTTAAAGTTAATCTTTTTGTTTGTTTGTTTAATTAACAAGTTAAATAAAATAATAGACATATTCAAACAAAAATAATAATAATTATTATTATTATAATAAATAAATGAATGATAAATTAGAGCAAAGGAATGAACACAAATAAAATACCAGTGAACCTTTAGCAATGTAACTATTCAACAATACACTAATACGGCCTTTGTTCTTCTTCACACTGATGAATGTAACAGATGTCACTGACTGATTTTTCTATATGTTCATCAGTCTATTGTTTTAGAACAAAAGTGTTACCCAATCATCTTCCAGCACAAAAAAAAAAAAAACAAGCATTGGCACTAATTGGTTTAAAATATCTGCAGAAAATAAATCATCTGCCTATACAGGAATAAATCCAATATCACTAGTTTTTAATTGCAATGTAAATTGCTTGCTTTGTGATTGCACTTGTGGTCTCCCAGAATAAATTATACGTCTGCAGTGATTAGCAGACAGTCAAGCTGTTGACCCTGCAGAGAGTAGAAATACAGGAATAAATAGAGGTCAACTATTATTTGTTTTTGTTTTTTTTAATTGACAGTAAATTGCATGCATTACATTTACTCTTGTGATCTCTCAGCTGTACTCTAAGGTGCTAAAAAAGATGAGACAACGTCTAACACATTGAAGTGTTTGCTGTCATAACATTAGGCCCCACAAGCTCCGGAAGGTCTTAACAGTGTCAAAATGTGTGACAAGATGGTGTTGTCTGTAAACAAAGAAGTTACTTGTTATCCACAAGGTCGGTCAGAGACTAGGCATATCCATTGTGATGTCATTAATCACTTTTTTCTATTTTCCAGGCTTCACAAATCATGTAGAACATTTTTTTTAGGCCAGATATTGCATCTAAAGCTTGTGGAGGCCAAACCACTGTAAATTAACCCAGCCCCTGCAGTGCTAGTGCCTGCTGGAGTATTGGTGAGTGCTCTGAGAAAGGTGGATGCTGTGTTTAAAGAGCCAGGCTGTGTAGTTTGATGTATACCGAAGGGTTCATAGGTTCAGTGGAACGGGCCTTATCGCAACCTGCCAGCCGGACCAGAGAGAAATGACTCAATTTAATATCCATCGCAGCGGCACGATAATGGGCCCTCTCCTGTCGGGCCGCCTTTTCCCTTCACTCATTAACCCCTTGCAGTCTTTGTCTTTTTAGAAGCTGGTGCTTTAAAGTGGCTCTGCCAGGCCTTGCCTCCCTCCAGCAGCCAAATGTCCATCCATCTTCTGATGGGTGGAGAAGTGAAGGCTGTGTTTATTAGGGCAGAGAGGAAGGCAGAGGCTCATGCTTACAGAACAAGATAAAGGCTTTTAGCATCTTCCTTCAGGATCCTTACACCACAACACAAATGGAGTTTTACAGATTTTAACTCTGTACTTTGTTTAATCTTGTTACATATATTCCCCAAATTGTATTATTGTACCTATGCTAACACTTTTACAATGACAAAACCCATACATAGCCACAGTGACCAACAACTCTTAGACACAGGAGCATGACTTATACACACAAAGAACCTTGAACACTTCTGAGCTGAGTCACATGGCCATAAGGGGCTCACAGGTGAGGAGCGTGGCTAAAGGACACAAAAGGGAGCCAAGACAAACACAAAAGCACATGATAAAATGAACAAAGCAGTGCACAGGGCAAAAGTGGGGGCATGATAATGATAAGGGACAATAGGGGCAGCTGTGGCCTAATGGTTAAATAGGTGGGCTTGGGACTGAAAGGTTGCCAGCTCAATCCTCACAACCAGCAGGATAATTGGGGTGATGGAAATGAAGGAAGAGCATTGTCCTCCACTTTGAATCCACAGCTGAATTGCCTTTGAGCAAGGCACCCAACCCCCAACTGCTCCCCAGGCACTGAGGATGGATACCCACTGCTGTGTGTGTGCTCACTGCCCCTAGTGAACTAGTGCATGCATGTTTAGTGCCAAAGATGGGTTAAATGTGGAAGACAAACATTATTGTATGCTTTACAATGACAAATAAATGCACTTTTACAAGTTGGAAATAAAGCATGACGCTGGGAAACAAATTAATTGTTTCGGTTGCACTTTCATAGTCAGCAAAATAGACAATGAATTCCTGACTGTTGTTCTATGTTAAAAAGAGCTAAAACCTCCTTGTTTCAAGGCATTTCAAAGCAAATCTGATGTACATTTAATCTCAGCGGGAGGGTGGAGGAGATACAAGACGTTTGTTTACGAATCAATGTGACTGACTGAGCGTAGGAAATACGATCCCCCTGAAATTCATCTCAGTCCCAGTCTGACAGAATCCAATTTAAGTGTTATGGTATAATCTAAAAATCATAACAGCTCTAATGCTGAGGTGAATAATTTGGCATAAATATCAGGATAGGCATCAATGGCACCTCCCCTGAGAATTAGAAACCTGCCGTCTCAGAGTCCTGTGACAGGACACTCATTAATCAACCACTGGTTTTTTGTTTTTTTTCCCATCAGCCCTCTGTGCACTTACTGGTCTGTTCACGATCACACAAGTGATTAAAAATGATTATGAATTACTAATCCATTCACCATAAACCTAAATGTTTTCAGTTAGATATGATATGATTAATGGACTGCTTGACTAATGCTTCATCTCTGAATTGTGCTAAACACGGGGATTACACCAAAAGAGCCTTTAAATACTGCCTGGGTCATTTGTCTGCGTTCGGCAATGGAAGAAAAAAGAGAGAAAATACACATGAAAATGCCCTAAAGTAATTATTATTCAAAGGAATAAAAAGCTACTAATATGGCTTTTCTGTATCTATAGTTTCTGAAGTTTTATGTTTGTTTGTTTAGTTTTTTTTCCATATGCA
This sequence comes from Hoplias malabaricus, assembly GCF_029633855.1. NCBI lineage: Eukaryota > Metazoa > Chordata > Actinopteri > Characiformes > Erythrinidae > Hoplias > Hoplias malabaricus. The sequence goes on along the minus strand of NC_089816.1, from coordinate 3,588,375 downwards.
CAGATAGTCAAAGGTATTTGTTCAGTAAATCATAAAATATATATAGCAAAGAAGGAGAACATACTCCCAATTGAAGCCTTGACATCAGAAAAAACACCGGTTGGGTGGGAGTCTACAAACTTTTGGCCATGGAATTTTAAAAATCTACAGACCCCAATGTTTATTAAACATTCAGATCAGATTTTGTTAGTGAGGTTCTTAAGGTGGGAACACACACTGGAGGGGCCACCAGTCTTTCAGCGGCACACACACACACACACACACACACCCTTTGAGAAGTTGGTGTGTTCTCCCCGTGTCCACTTGGGTTTCCTCCGGGTGCTCCAGTTTCACGGTCCAAAAACACACTTTGTTAGGTGGATTGGCTACACAAAAGTGTCTGTAGGCGCGCGTGTGTGTGTCATTGAAGGACTGGTGCCCCCTCCAAAGTGTGTTCCCACCTTGCACCCAATGACTGGGTAGGCACCGGACCCACTGCAACCCTGAATTGAATAAGGCAATTAATTAATTCATTAACTAATAAACAGGTTAGTGAATGAGTAAGGGGCACAGCAGGTTAGTGTCGCAGTCACACAGCTCCAGGGACCTGGAGGTTGTGGGTTCGATTCCCGCTCCGGGTGACTGTCTGTGAGGAGTGTGGTGTGTTCTCTCTGTGTCTGCGGGGGTTCCTCCAGGTGATTGTCTGTGAGGAGTGTGGTGTGTTCTCCCTGTGTCCGCGTGGGTTTCCTCTGGGTGACTGTCTGTGAGGAGTGTGGTGTGTTCTCCCTGTGTCTGCGTGGGTTTCCTCTGGGTGACTGTCTGTGAGGAGTGTGGTGTGTTCTCCCTGTGTCTGTGTGGGTTTCCTCCTGTAACTGTCTGTAAGGAATTGGTGTGTTCTCCCTGTGTCTGCGTGGGTTTCCTCCAGGTGACTGTCTGTGAGGAGTGTGGTGTGTTCTCCCTGTGTCTGCATGGGTTTCCTCCGGGTGCTTTGGTTTCCTCCCACAGTCCAAAAACACACGTTGGTAGGTGGATTGACGACTCAAAAGTGTCCATAGGTGTGAGTGTGTGAGTGTGTGTTGCCCTGTGAAGGACTGGCGCCCCCTCCAGGGTGTATTCCCGCCTTGTGCCCAATGATTCCAGGTAGGCTCTGGACCCAGAAAAAAGACTGACACAAAGTATTCTTAATTTCAGAAATATCATGGCCTATGGTTACAAAGTGCACACAGCCAACTAAACATTAACCACTGCCATTTAATGATAATCTCTTCTTTGGGCTTAGAAACTGTTTTGGTCATGTATGGTATGATAACAAGAAGACTTGAGTATTCTTGAGTATTCCAGGCAGGCGCCAAATCCAGAAGCCAAAGGATAGACTTGAGACATTGATTTATTACCTACATATACTCAAGCTTCTGCAGAAACCTTCGACTTTCTCTTAAGCGTTTCTAACCAGTGAGTATATTTGACAGAAGTCCTTAGCTTAAGAACATCACTAACAAAATCTGATCTGAATGTTTAATAACTATTGGGGTCTGCAGTTTTTTTTTTTAAATCCTTCTTTTACTGGAGCAGAGAACATTCTCAAAGCAAACAAAAGGAAATACACAGAAATACATGACTGTGTACTGGCTGTTTTTCTTACATTTACAAATATGAATGTATATAAACTGTAATTATATAATGCTGGTGAAGGTGTGTGGTAGCCTACATGTTTAAAACCCTTTCTTTAGTGAAATATGCCCACATTGTCCATATAGAGATTCAAAGTGACTTTCTATAATCAATATAGAAAAACACTCCAGACAGAATGAGATAAGTCAAATGTCACGTGCGTAATGAAAAGCATTGGGTAGAGGGTTATAAAGCCCCTCACACTGGGCTGTGGAGCAAGAAACTATGTTCTCTGGAGTGTTATAGCTCCATACAACAGCTTTTGGATAAATCAGAATAGCATTTGCAACCAAGATATAATCCTTAAACATCGGTACCCAACTTCCCTAAGGTTCTGTAAGCTGCCATCAAACGCTGTTACAATGTTCCAACATCTAGTTTTACTGTTAGGGCGACACAGTGAGAAATCTTCAAATTAATACCCGTTTATTTCAGAAAAACAATTAGATGAGTTTGGAATCCAAAATTATTTGGTAATTTACTGTATATCATTATTTTTGTATCCACTCTATGATCTTACTGTTTCCCTTTACTCATGCAACTATTCGGTTTATGGTCAGTGACAATGCAATGTCAGTTTTGTGGGAGAAATTTATGGAATATTCACTCTCAAAAATATGACATAGATAAAAAAGTTTATGTACCTTTTTTGACAAACATCTTGAGACCCTCCAAATTTATCTCATATGAGTTTTGAAACTGCAGAGGACACATCCCGCCATCTATCCTTTTTTTTTTTTTTTTTGCACCAGTGACTGATGCTCAACTTTATAGCCTATAAACACAAGAGGCATCATAAACAGGCGGTAGTGTGGTCCTGGCGGTCTGGAGTTCTAGACAGACCTTTTTTTTTGCCCATGTACTAGACATGGTGCCATGTTATCTTTTCCTTGAGTTTATTTATGTAAAATCCTGTGTCATGTGCTGCTGCTTTGTGTATTGCAACTATGACAATATACTTATTTAGAATAAAATTTACCTTAGAATACATCTAAAAATGACAGGTTCTTCATTTCAAAAAACAAATGGATGGAGAGATGGAATGAACTAAGGGAATGGGAAAGGGTGTAATGGAAGAATAGGTGAGATTCATTTATTCATTATCTGTAACCGCTTATCCAGTTCAGGGTCGCAGTGGGTCCAGAGTCTACCTGGAATCATTGGGCACAAGGCGGGAATACACCCTGGAGGGGGCGCCAGTCCTTCACAGGGCAACACAGACACACACATTCGCTCACACACTCACACCTACGGACACTTTTGAGTCGCCAATCCACCTACCAACATGTGTTTTTGGACTGTGGGAGGAAACCAGAGCACCCGGAGGAAACCCACGCAGACACGGGGAGAACACACCAACTCCTCACAGACAGTCACCCGGAGCGGGAATCAAACCCACAACCTCCAGGCCTCTGGAGCTGTGTGACTGCGACACTAACCTGCTGCACCACCGTGCCGCCCCTAATAGGTGAGATGAATAATAATAATAATAATAATAATAATAATAATAATAATAATAATAATAACAACAAGGGAAGGAGAGGAAGGTCAGTTTGGTAGAGGGACTGAGCAATGACAAAATGGGAAAAAGAGGAAGAAAAAGACTAATGAGAGAAGAGAGCAGAGAGAGATCTGAGAGAGAGAGAGAGAGAGAGAGAGAGAGAGAGAGAGAGAGAGAGAATGAATTTGGGGTGTGATGAAGAGAGAGAGAAAGAAGGAAACATGGAGTTTAGAACTTCAACTCAAGAGAGATCTGCAAGAGATGAACCCATAGGGCAAAATAAATAATGTGTGAAATAGTGGTACAGCTGATATACACCTAGTGACCTGGATGTGAGAGATATTTTATACTAAACCTGTTTAAATCATGGCCACCCTTGTGTGAGAGACCCATTCTTTGGAGCATACAACTGGTTCAGTTAGAAACTGCAAAGTAGTGTGATTCTTTGTCTTGTGTGAGCTGTACATACAAAAAGATATGAAGTGAAAATACTAGCCTATTTCATAAATATTGTTTGCTATATTTACAGTGGTGAAAAGGACTGATTGCTCCTTTAAACCAAAATATAAATAGAATTAATGCAAATCACTGTCAACTGTAAGTACATGACATTAGAGTATATCATTATGCAACATGTTAAATGAGCTCATACATAGTCTCAACAGTTGTTCAGTGAGGTGTTCTACAGCACAGAAAATACTACACAGAAATATTCATAGAACACTCCCTCAGACATAACATTCCAGACACACAAGGTCAAAAGTTCAGAAACATCAGCTAAAGTTTTTGCTTTATCAGAATAAATCTGAATATTACACACTGACACTAAGTACAGAAAGCCATGCCATGTAAGAAAGAGCCCCAAAGTACAACCACAATTCCAATGAAGTTGAGACGTTGTGTAAAACGTAGATAAAACAAAATACGATGATTTGCAAATTCTTTTCAACTTATATTCAATTCAATGCACTACAAATGCAAAATATTTAATGTTCTAATAGATAAACTTAATGGTATTTTGGCAAATATTCACTCATTTTGAATTTGAAGCCTGCAACACATTCCAAAAGACTTGGGACAATGTTTACCACTGTGTTACATCACCTTTCCTTTTAACAACACTCAGTTAGCATTTGGGAACTGAGGACACTAATTGCTGAAGCTTTGTAAATGGAATCCTTTCCCATTCTTGCTTGTTGCTCAACAGTACGGGGTCTCCGTTGTCGTATTTTGAGCTTCATAATGCACCACACATTTTCTATGGGAGACAGGTCTAGACTGCAGGCAGGCCAGTCTAGTACTCTTTTACTACGAAGCCATGCTGTTGTAACACGTGCAGAATGTGGCTTGGCATTGTCTTGCTGAAATAAGCAGGGATGTCCCTGAAAAAGACGTTGCTTAGATGGCAGCATATGTTGCTCCAAAACCTGGTTGTACCTTTCAGCATTAATGGTTCTTTCACAGATGTGTAAGTTACCCACGCGATGGGCACTAACACACCCCCATACCATCAGAGATGCTGGCTTTTGAACTTTGCGCTGATAACTATCTGGACAGTCCTTTTCCTCTTTGGCCTGGAGGACACGATGTCCATGATTTCCAAAAACAATCTGAAATGTGGACTCGTAAGACCACAGGGCACTTTTCCACTTTGCGTCAGATTTCTCCAGATTCTCTGAATCTTTTGATGATATTGTGGACTTTAGATGATTAAATCCCTAAATTCCTTGCAATTGTACGTTGAGAAATCTTGTTCTTAAACTGTTGTACAATTTGTTCACGCAGTTTCCAAATAACCTGTTCACCCATGGAACGTTCCAAACAGGTGTTTAATGAGCATTCCTCAACTCCCAGTCTTTTGTTGCCCCTGTCCCAACTCTTTTGGAACGTGTTTCAGGCCTCAAATTCAAAACAAGTGAATATTTGCAAAAATAACAATAACGTTTATCCATTTGAACATTAAATATCTTGTCTTTGTAGTGTATTGAATTGAATATAGTTTGAAAGGGATTTGCAAATCACCGTGTTCTGTTTTTATTTATGTTTTATACAATGTCCCAACTTCATTGGAATTGGGGTTGTATGATGCATTTCCTCACAGGCGACAATGTAAATTAGCTCTGGAAAAGGATATCCAGAGAAACAAAGACAAGGCGAGTGAGGGATGACAGGAGTGAGATAAAGGAATTACTCAAATGGAAAGAATGAGAAATAAATTGGGCTAAATATGATGGGTAGCACAGGAGGCAGGGAATAGAAAAAGAACAACAACAAACAGACAAAACACAGAGAGAAAGAAAAGAGCAAGAAAATGAGTAATTCAATGGACCATGCAGTGGGGAGAAAGCGTTTAAACTGCAAAGTTTGTGATGAGAAAATGGCTAATTTAGCATTCTATATTTGGAATATTGTCAGGCATTACACCGCACCCTTAATTTGGATCTTGTGGGTGTCATGTGGTCTATCCAGCTATCAGGTATAAGAGCTCCCAGCCCTGGAGGTAATTAATAGAGGTGTAGCCTGGAATTTAGGTGGGTCTTGGCAAAAGTGGGTGGGCACAAATGTTCTTCCTGGAATAAAAGACAATGCAAGAGCATTGGTTGGAGCAGGGGCATTGGTTGGGTATGTTGAGGTCCAATACATTTGACTGGTACTATATATAGTATCCTGTATAATGTGTAGTTTTTACTTTTTTGTTTGATATATTTACAAATGAACAAAGTGAAGCACAATCATTGTTGATTATTGCTGTTTTACCTTTACTTTTGTTCACTGAAACAAATAAGATTAGACTGTTAAGACGGATGATTTGTTTGAGACGAACAGTTCCGCATCTCTCCCTGAGCCAGGAGGAGGGGCAGATACTCCTAAACTAAGAACACACTTCTCATTGGTCATCACTTTAATTAGCCAAACACTGTCCACCCCCCTTTTACCCACCCACGTTTGCCCAGGCTCCTCCAAATATAAATTTCTGGCTACACCACTGGTGTAGACATGTATCCCTGCTGCAGTTCTAGATTCCTGCTCAAGAATCAGAAAGGTGAATGCACGTTTCTCCATTCTTGCTTTTTAGTCGTCGTTATAGGAAAGGGGCTCATTAAAAAAAAAAAAAGAAAAATCTGGAAGCCTGATGAGGAGGAATTCACTTTGGCAATGGTTTTGGTTTTGACAGGGGCCAATGCACCAAAGTTGTTGACAGGTGGCCGGTTGCACTTTAAGCAACGTCTCTTGTCCGTATGCCTCGTGCACTCATGTCTCTCAGGCTTCAGCTTTGAATACAAATCATGGCACTGTGCATGTGTACATGAATGCACAACAGCCAGTAAGAACTCACACGTGGGGAAATAGCTGTGGCTGACTGGGTGGGCCTTGATCCAAGGGTCCGTGCGAACACCCCTGGTCATTAGACCACACAAGCCCTTTCACCATAACAAGGCCCCAGAATGGTATGGTATGCTCTCTCCAAGTAGGGGGTAAGAACCTTCCCCCAGGTCAGGAGTTCAAGTGTCTTGAGGGTCTTGTTCGATGACGGTGATGGGAAAAGGGATCGTGAGATTGACAATATGTTAGCTGAAGCATCTGTGGCATTGTAGACACTGTATCAGACCATGGTGGTAAAGAGGGAGCTGAGCCATAAAGCAAAGCTCTCAATTTACCAGCTGATCTATGCCCCCACCCTTGCCTAGTGTCATGAGCTTAGGGAATGAGATCACAAATACAAGCGAGACAAGCCAAAATGAGCTTTTTCCTGTGGGTTGCTGGGCATACTCTACATGATCGGATGAGAAGCTCAGAGTAGAGCCACTGCTCCTTTGTGTTGAGACGAGCCAGTTAGGTTGGGTCAGGCATCTGATAAGGATGCCTCCTGGACCTCCCCCACTGGAGGTTTATCAAGCATGGTTAACTGGGAAGAGGCTCCCAAGGCCAAGGGATCTTGCTGGATGGCAGGCATGAGAATATCTAGGGATCCCCCGGGAGGAGCTGGATGACCTTGTGGGGGCCTGAAATGTCTGGGCCTGTTTGCACGACTTTTGCCTTTTGTACATTAAAGTAACACTGTATACAGTTTCTACCTTAATATTACAACTTCAAAATCATTGAGTTGCTTCACTGACTTGTAATAAGGAGAACAGACCCTCTGTCATTAGTACTCTGGGCTCAGCACTGCAGAAACTGCACTATGTAAATTGTGGAGAAGGGTAGGAATTATTCCAATTATCCACATTCAGTCCCTAACCTTATTCATGTGCATGTGGATGAATTCAATCGAATCTTGCAGCAATGTTCCACTGCATCTAGTATAACAGTAGAAGCTGTTACTGCAGTAAACGAGGGCACAAGCATCCTATTAATACCCTTCAAAGCAGAAGTAATTCTTTGTGTCTTCATTTTTCCTCCGTTTACGAGAAAGCACCTACATCACTGTTTAATGAGGTGGTGTGTTGTTGTTCCATAACAAGAAAAGACAATCTGCTCAGTCTTGCTCTGTGTACGGTGTGTGTTCCACACGGCTGCTCCCGTCACTTGTGATTTATGGAAGCCTCTCTTTTTGTCACTCTCCTGCTCTTCTGACACCTCACTCGCCCCTCTGTGTCCTACCATCTTATTCGCTGTGTTTTGGAGGAATGAGAAAATAAGAGAACAGACATTGATGGCAATCCTTGTCACACAGCAAAGACGTGCTCCTATGATAACAACTTAACTGCTTTTATTCAAAGCAAATAAACACTTTAGTTTACATAGACACATAAAAGTTTAAATCAATTCAATCCTCAGAAACAAGAGGCTTGTGAGAAAAGTGGCTTGTCACTTTACCATAAATATTATTTATCTAAATTTATCTAAAGGCAAATTCTTTGTTTAGAATAGGAAGTCTACCCAGAACCAGCGTAAACCAGAACCCCAGGACTGAAGGAGGAAAGCCGAGCCCCTAGAGAACACACTGATACACAGGGAGAACACACTTAGGCAAAGGATTGAATCAGAGCCAGTTGTAGCCTGCTATAATACAGTGGGCAGATTGAAATAGTAGGTGGGCAATTTGACTGTTTTAATGATAGGTGGGCAGGTGAGTGATTTGGTTTATACATTTACTATGAACAAGTGGTGTAGGCCCATTAGCCATAACATTATGGCCACCCCCTTGTTTTGAAATTGACTAAAACTTCTTCATTTTTGATTGTGTGGGCAAGGCACACCTTTGGGTTGGCTGAGCCCACCCCTGCCCCTATCTAAAGCTGGCTTTGGATTGAACCAACATCCCCAGAACCGCGGAGCTGTATGACAGTGACACTAACCTGTGTAGCCACTGCGCTGCCATATATCCATACTGGGTCTCTACGTGTGTTCAACTGAATTCATATATTCATCCATCATCTCACAGCAGTATGGCCATGATAGAAAATTGACTGTGACCCTTCTGATTGTGTTTCTGTCTGATATTTTCGTGGAGGGAAATATAATTGTGAAGACATTTACACTGGAGTGAATGCAGGTTCAAAAGTGTAGATGTTCTGAAGCAAGAAATATGGTTTGGAGACATACAAAAGCTCAAAATCAACTGCTCCAGAGGGGCATGGCCTACAAGTGTTCTTCATGAAAAACTAACCATTTACCTGTTTTTAACAACAGCCTCAGTGCAGAGACTCATAAAGCCCTAATGCAGAGCTTTTTAAATGATTGTTAGCGCTGGGAAGTTAACTTAAGGATAAAAAGCAAGCTAAAAGCTGTGGCCCTGAGCTGTACACTCACCATCCTGCTGTATATTATAGAGAAACCTTCACTCTCATAGATGCTCTAATTCACTTTTAGCACCTGGCTCACACAGTACTATAGTGCCTTTGCCATACAGTCCATTTTAAAGGTCCTGTGAAGGAGGGGGAGGTCAATAAAATAACCAGATGGGGTAAATATCATTACAACATTAAAGCTTCGGCTAAAGGAATCCTTAATGTTTGTCAGTCTAATCTGTATCATCTGCATAATGCCATTTTTTGTGGATTTTTAACACAATCCACTGCTGCATATAGAAATGAACCCTGAAACTATATTATACAAAGCTGACATCATGTATCTTTTTTGTGCAGAAATACCAGACAGTTCTTTGGTCCTAAAGTCATCTGAGTTGAGCAGAATGACAGTGGTGAGACAAGTCCATGTTGCAGTTTGATTTTGGGAAAAACTGACTTGGTTTCTACATGACAAAGATGAATACGATCATCCAGACCATTACCAATAAAAAGTTCAATAACTAGCATCTGCAAAGGCATGCTGGCATCTGCATATAGGTGAATGAACCACTGATGCAGAGGTTTATATTGGTATTTTGGAGAGACATATGCTGCCGTCAAGACAACATCTCTTCCCAGAAACCCCATGCCTATTTCAGCAGGCCAATAGCAGGTTTCGTACTGCACGAGTTACAACAACATGATGTTGTACACAGAGAGTGTGTGTTAGATTGGCTCATCTAGATATGCCTCGTATTAAAAAGGTATGGTGCATCATGGAGAGGAGAATCAGACAATGGTGACCACAGAATGTTGGGAAGCTCAAGATGTGTATACAAAATTCCACTTGCAAAACTGCAACAATTAGATATATCTTCAGTTCTCAAACTATTAAAAAGTAGTGAAAAGAAAAGGTGACAACAGTTTGCCATTGCAATTTGTCAATAAATAAAGGTGAATAAACATTTCAGAAGGTGAATAAACACATTTCAGTATAAATGCAAGTCATTTGAGGTTAAAATGATGAGGGGATGAGTGATCACAATGCGCCCATGCTGCTTCAGGAGTATAGATTTGGGCTGAGTAGGAACTGTGGAACTACGGGCTGCTGGCCTCTGACTTCTCTTTTCTGAGATAAAACCTTCATTTAACTCAGAATGACTGTGGCATTGCCTTTTACTGCCCTCTGTCTTACTGAGGTCTGGAACTTTTAAAAGGCTCAAATTCTGTATTTTCTTGTTTGTTGTGTAGTTTTTATTTTCCCTGTGTTATTTTTTTCCCTGAGATGTTTGAGTGGATTTTTATACAACATCATCAATAAATATAACTTATATAAACTCCACTCAAATAATTCATTCTTAAGGATATAGGGTATTAATTAAAATGACAAAATATTCTTTACACTAAAGTACTGTACTGTACTATAGGTAATATTTATATATAAACATTTTTGTTGCCTCCCCTCTAGCTTGCCATACTATATAATTTGCATATGATCACTGTCCAAAGAATAACATGCATCTCCAATTTTTAGTTTATTACGTTATTTGAACACAGCAGCTTTCCTTCACATTATGTGAAAATGTCATGATGAATGGACATGCTCCAAAATGATTTGGAATAAAATGTTTATTACATAGGCGGCACGGTGGCGCAGCAGGTAGGTGTCGCAGTCACACAGCTCCAGGGACCTGGAGGTTCTGGGTTTGATTCCCGCTCCGGGTGACTGTCTGTGAGGAGTGTGGTGTGTTCTCTCTGTGTCTGCGTGGGTTTCCTCCGGGTGCTCCGGTTTCCTCCCACAGTCCAAAAACACACGTTGGTAGGTGGATTGGCGACTCAAAAGTGTCCGTAGCTGTGAGTGAATGTGTGTGTCTGTGTTGCCCTGTGACGGACTGGCGCCCCCTCCAGGGTGTGTTCCCGCCTTGCGCTTAGTGATTCCAGGTAGGCTCTGGACCCACCGCGAACCTGAGCTGGATAAGCAATTACAGATAATGAATGAATGAATGAATGTTTATTACATTGATATCTACTAAACGTTAAGGTTATAAAGTGACTTTTTTGGGGTATTCATGTTTTTCTTTGGACAGTAACTATATATAGATTGGAAAACCTTTTATGTCCTTTGCCCTGTGCCATTTACTGATGATACTTTTCAACCTCAACAATTTTCAACCCAAAGTCATGTATCAGACTCTTTCATTAAAATAAATGTGGAAAATAAGATGTTCGCTGATATACGAGACCTTCAAGCTGGCGTAATAAAGAGTCAAGTCCTGTCTTCCCTTGACTTGTCTCGTCTTCACACTTGGTGTCCTCACCCAGCTGACTCTGCAAGATTAAAGCAGCTGACTCCTGAATGCCTGCATACTGAGTGATTATCAAGGCCAAATTCTCCCACAGTGCTCTGTCTGTAATGCTTTGCCAGTCTTCAGAAAATCACATGTGAACTCAGTATCCTGCCAGGACTGCCCCCATCTAAAAAAGTGCAATACAAAAAAAAAAAAAACTTTCACACCAGCCTGCTCTGTCAGATCCCCCTCATCATTTCAGACAGACAGCTTCAGAGCAAAACTTAAAAATTTTCAGATGATGATGAGGACAGCGTGGCCTACAACTCCACCAAATTAAATACTGCTATAAGGCACAAATGTTTACATCTTCTAGAAATGTGCTGCAATAAACCTTCAACTGCACTCTGCTCCAAATGCTGCTCACACAACTGTACACATCACACTGTAATATATTGTAAATGCATTTATTTGGTGCTGCTCAGACCCTGCACATGTCACACATTCCCTCATCACATTTGCTTCTGTCCTCTTGAATTTCTTATACCTGTTGATTTGTCTAAATGTATTCCAATATTTTTTTTTGTTTATGTTAAGGTCAGCTGTCAGGGGGTGGTTTGAATTAGGGAAAATGATCCTCCTGCTGCACTGGAAAGTAGAGAAATATGGAAATGGCAGAACACTTGGCTTCGTATCTTATCTTCACCAAGCCTCTGCTGTGGGAAACATATGAGATGCAATAATGATGCAATGCAATCAGTGCAGAGACAGAAAAACACAGATAGTGGTCATACAGGGCACATTTGTAGAGGTTGGTTTTGTACTACAAGTCTAAATGGCAATGAAAAGAAATGATGATAGAGCTATGCAGTCAAACCCTAACATTTGAAAGCTGAGAAGGTTTATATCATTCTGATATTGTTTTGGGGCAGTTCAGTGGCACATCTAGTAGTGTTACTCTCACACAGCTTCAGGGTCCTGAGGTTGTGGGTCTGTAAGGAGTTTGGTGTGTTTTCTCAGTGTCTCTGTGGGTTTCCTCCCACAATCCAAAAACACATGTTGGTAAATGAATCGGCCAAGCGCATGTTTCCATAAGTGTGAGTCTGTGAGTGAATGCATGAGTGTGTGTTGCCCTACAATGTGTTCCTGCCTTGCGCCCAATGATTCCAGGTAAGCTCCAGACCCACTGTGACCCTGAAACGGATAAGTGGTTACAGACGATGGATGAATGAATAATACTCTATAGCATTACACATTTGACATTTGCACCATCTGTATTTGTGTGGGCTGAAATCCAAATGCTTGCACATTGTAAGTTGCTAGGAAAGCTAATGAAAAACTCTTTTCTATGGCTTTTAAATCAATACTTTGTATCGACTGAGTAAAATGTGCACAAAACATAGGTTTAGAGAAATAAAGACAACATTATAAAATTCATATGAATTTAATCACACCATGCATTTATAATTGCCAATGATTTTAATGTCTCAGTGTAAACCAGAAAAAGATAACTTTGCCACTTAAACTAGACTTGGAGGTGAGCTGTGTATCTTGAGGCCACATCAGGATAAAGTCTGGATTGATTCATGTGCCACACACTGTCAGCACTGACAAATAGGTATTGTCCACACCAAGAAAGTGAGACATTAGTGAACAGTGATTCAGTGGAACTTTATCCAAACACTGCCACCAGTCTCTTTCTGTCTCTCTCAAACACACACACACACACACACACACACACACACACACACACCCTTAGTGTCCCATAGAATTAAAGAAATCTGAATTTGACTTTTGTCTGAGGTCAAAAATGGTGAATAAAAATGTCTTATTAATGGAGCAAAAATAGCATACCAAAATTCACAACACTTTAGAGTGATATAATTACAAAATCTACACATATTTTTAAGTTAAAATCTGTTAGCCATTTACCCTGGTGTGCAACAGTGTCAGTCAAAAGATTCCAACAATTTGCAACAAATGTTACTTAATACACTCTAAAAAGAGAACAGTTGATCCAACTTAATTGAATTGCTTCAATTGGTAACAAGTAATTCAATTAAGTTTATCCAACTTAATTTTTTAAGTTCAACCTTCAAAAACTTAAAAAATTAAGTTGGATAAACTTAATTGAATTACTTGTTACCAATTGAAGCAATTCAATTAAGTTGGTTCTTTTTAGAGTGTAGAAGCTTGTCTTTTTTTGCTCTTCTCTGCTCTAAACCGCACAACGTCTTGGCGCACATCTTTCAAATTGTAACTATTGTATGTAGCTATAAAACCCAGGGCATAAACCCACCCAGAGAATGAGATCGGCAGTGTGGTCTAGGACTCATGGCCTTGGATTCAAACCTACAAACTCCTTGTAATATAAATAATGTTTTGACTCAGGAGAAACACTCATTGAGAAATATTCCTCACTGGAAGTGTCAGAGCAAGCGCTACGCACTTCACAGCTTAAAGAAAATAATAGTAATCTGGAAAACGGAAGTTCATACACTGCTAGAGTTTTGGCTTGGTGAAAAATAAAACCTTAAACAACAGGTTTAGCCGGGTACCATTTGATAACCACTACTAGACTACAAGGATGCATGACATTTTTGGTATTCTGAACTCTGAGTTAGTGAGTATTTACTAAAACCGAGTAACAAGTACATCATTTTGCTTTAATCAAACAGAAATAAGGAAATGCAGATCCATGCAAGTAAACAATATAATGGGCATGAAATTTAGATCGGAATCATGCAAATTGCTATCACAAATTTGTCTCTTAGATGTGTATGAACACAGCTGCTGCCAATACTTGTTTTAACACATTGGTGCTAAGTCGTAATGATGATTGATTGATGCTGATCATAATAGTGCATCTAGGCTTTAAAACGAACCCAAAATCTGACCACAGCCCAAACTTAATAGCTTTTTGCTCTGTTATTTTACACACTTTACGCTGAAGATCAAAGGCTATCACTTCTTAGCCTGATGTATAGTGCCAGATCTAATGAAAAGCACCAAAATGAGGCTCATGCGGATTCAGACCCACGAGCTTGTGATCACTTCTCTTTGTCCTCTTTGGCCAAAACGCAGCTTCATCCAGAGCCGTGCCTCACTGTGCATACTAATCACCCTCCCCTCTTTAAATCACCCACTTCACCACAGAGTTTGTTTTTGCGAAAGTGAACGCTGATGCTGTGCATTATTCATCTGCCATAATATGACTGCACAAGGACAGGAAAGGAAGATTTTTCACTTTAATATTAGCTCCAGAGACAGCCTATTTCCTCATTGCTGATTACTCTTTTAATGTGCAAGGACTCTCTCTGTTTCTCTGTGCTGTTCTAGCATAAGATGTACCCCCCCACACCTCTCTCTGTGCGTGCACGTGTATGAACAAATGAGGTCAGTAGAATAGCCTGCTCTCAGCAGCTCAGTACAAGATAAAACATATGCTCTCTCATTGAAGAACAGTATATATATTAAACACTTAAGTCAACATTTGCCATGAAGATTGCAGGTACCAGCCTACAATATAATATATGTTGGAATAAGGCTTTAGGAATATTTGTGCAGGTTTTTGGCAGTTGTCTTTAAATGTGTAAAGAACACTACTCTACAGTCAACATATGACACTGTTTTTCATTTTCTTCATATGGGCAGGTTTAAAGAGGTGTCTACTGATATGTGCAGTGTACTCTAAGCAATCTCTTCTTTCAGTCCTAAGCAGTAAATATTGTGTATCTGCTTTCTTATCTACTCTTTCAATCAAACGGCTGGCAGTACAAGGTGACATTTAAAGTACAGTCTGCTATTTTTTGTGAGTTTTCTGCAATCAGGGTGTATCTATTTGCATAATTTGCTGGCGGTTTTTGATTAGAAACTAATTCCTTCTGTCACGCCTTCGTCCTGTCAGTCTGTTGTCCCCGCCATGTGCTTTATTCGCACATGGCTATGTTTTGTTTATGTCCTTGTCTCCGCCCTCGTCCCGCCTCCTCGTCCGTGTCATCTGTTAACCCGTCCTTCTCGTTATCTGTCTCAGGTGCGTCTCGTTTGTGTGTGTATTTAAGCCCTCTTGTCTCTCATCCGTTGGTCGTACATTTCCCCTTTATCCTGTGTTTTGTTGGTCACGGTATTTAGTCTGTCCGTCTGTCTCTAGAGTTTCCCCGTTTCTTCTCCTTTTTCGTCGTGTCGTTTTTCGTCCGTCTGTCCTGTTTTCCCTGTCCAGTTTCCTTTGTTTTATTTAGCTTGTTTGGCTCCTTGTTTGTTTATTTCCTGTTTTAGTATCGTTGTTTTGTTTATATTAAATTCCCGTGTTTTAGCGAATGCGTCCGCCTCCTTCAATCCGCCCCTCGCTCCTGACAGAATGTACGACCCACAGGACGCAGCTAGCACGGACTATTACCTTAAGGGGTGTGCCGTTCGCCGGACTCCATTCCGCACAGGCCACAAAGATCCTGTGGAGGAGGCTTTGAAAGCGGCCTCGGAATGGAGTCACCGGCTCCAGCTCCTGCCTGGCGCTGTTCCGGATCCTATAGCGGTGGAGTCGACTCGGGAATCGAGTCGTTGCGCCAGCGGGAGTCGAAAGAGTCGGCGGAAGAACCGTGCTGGAGTTCCCCCCTCGCTGGAGGATTACCCCCTCAGGTCCGGGGAAATTTTTGGGGGGGCGTTAAGGGTAGGGGCTGTTAGCCTCACCTCCGTACCTCTGAGGCCTGAGGCTAACAGGGGCGCACCTCGAGGTGATCTAATGGGTGCGCCTGTGAAACCCCCTAAACCCTTTACAGCTCCAGCGCGAGCCCGGCGAGCAGCACAAACCCCTGTCCTCGAGAGCGCGGCGCGCGGCTCTCCTGTCTTCGTGAGCGCGACGCGCGCCTCTCCTGCCTCCTTGGACGTCGTCGCAGGTCCCCCTGCCTCCTTGGACGTCGTCGCAGGTTCCCCTGCCTCCTTGGACGTCGTCGCAGGTTCCCCTGCCTCCGTGGACGTCGTCGCAGGTTCCCCTGCCTCCGTGGACGACGTCGCAGGTTCCCCTGCCTCCGTGGACGACGTCGCAGGTTCCCCTGCCTCCGTGGACGACGTCGCAGGTTCCCCTGCCTCCGTGGACGACGTCGCAGGTTCCCCTGCCTCCGTGGACGACGTCGCAGGTTCCCCTGCCTCCGTGGACGACGTCGCAGGTTCCCCTGCCTCCGTGGACGACGTCGCAGGTTCCCCTGCCTCCGTGGACGACGTCGCAGGTTCCCCTGCCTCCGTGGACGACGTCGCAGGTTCCCCTGCCTCCGTGGACGACGTCGCAGGTTCCCCTGCCTCCGTGGACGACGTCGCAGGGCTTCCTGTCCCGGTGATGGCGGCACCCGCCGCTCCTGTCCCGTTGATGGCTGCACCCGCCGCTCCTGTCCCGTTGATGGCGGCACCCGCCGCTCCTGTCCCGTTGATGGCGGCACCCGCCGCTCCTGTCCCGTTGATGGCGGCACCCGCCGCTCCAGTGTCCGTGATGGCGGCACCCGCCGCTCCAGTGTCCGTGATGGCGGCACCCGCCGCTCCTGTCCCGGTGATGGCGGCACCCGCCGCTCCAGTGTCCGTGACGGCGGCATCGGCCGCTCCAGTGTCCGTGACGGCGGCATCGGCCGCTCCAGTGTCCGTGACGGCGGCATCGGCCGCTCCAGTGTCCGTGACGGCGGCTACGGCCGCTCCTGTCCCCGTGACGGCGGCTACGGCCTCTCCTGTCCCCGTGACTGTGGCTACGGCCTCTCCTGTCCCCGTGACTGTGGCTACGGCCTCTCCTGTCCCCGTGACTGTGGCTACGGCCTCTCCTGTCCATGTCCGTAGGTCGGCCCGAAACACTTCGAGGCCGATCCCCAGAACTGTGCCCAGGCTGGTTCCTCGGACTGCCCCACAGACATTTGCCAGTCCTGGGCACCCCCCTGTTATTTTGGTTCCCTTGTCAGTCCCTGTCCTGGTTCCCGTCTCTGTCCTTGTCCCTGTACCCGTGTCTGCCTTTGTGTCTGTCCCGGTCCCGGTCACTGTGTTGGTGTCAGTCCCTGTAAATGTCCTTGTACCTGTTCCCCTACCAAGTCCAGTCCAGTCTCCTGTCAGCCCTGTCCAGTCTCTGTTTCAGTCTCATGTCCAGTCCCCTGTTAGTCCTGTCCAGTCTCTGTTTCAGACCCCTGTCCAGTCTCAAGTCCCGTCTCCTGTCCAGTCCCCGTTCCAACCCTCGGTCCTGTCTCAAGTCCCGTCTCCTGTCCAGTCCCCTGTCAGTCCTGTCCAGTCCCTGTTTCAACCCTCTGTCTTGTCTCCTGTCCAGTCCCCTGTCAGTCCTGTCCAGTCCCTGTTTCAACCCTCTGTCTTGTCTCACGTCCAGTTCCCGTATCCGTCCAATGTCCAGTCACCTGTCTTGTCTCAGGTCCAGTTTCCCTTCCAATCCCCTGTCCAGTCTCCAGTCCCGTCTCCGTTCCAGTCTAGTGCCATGTCACCTGTCCTGTCTTCTGTCCAGTCACGTACCCCTGTCCAGTCTAACGTTCCTATCCAGTCCAGTGTCTTGTCACCAGTCTCTGCTCCCGTCCAGTCCCAGCACCGAGTCCTGTCACCTGTCCCGTCTTCCGTCCAGTCCCTGTTTCCATCCAGTGTCATGTCCAATGTCAAAAATCTCGTCAATTCCCATGTGTCCACTCCTGTCCTGTCCAGTCCGTTCTCGTCTCTTGTTGCCCCCCTTTGTCAGTCTCCTGTCATGTCCCGTGTCCCGTCTAGTATATTCGGTCCTGTCGTGTCCCCAGCTACTGTGTCTGTTCCCGTCCTGTCCTGAGTCCTGTCACCTGTTGGTTTGTTGTCCTGTCTTGTTTTTCGTGCCCTCTCCTGCGCCAGCTCCTGGGGGGGTTTAGGAGTACGCGCCCGGGAGTTGCGCGTTCTTGGGGGGGGCATCTGTCATGCCTTCGTCCTGTCAGTCTGTTGTCCCCGCCATGTGCTTTATTCGCACATGGCTATGTTTTGTTTATGTCCTTGTCTCCGCCCTCGTCCCGCCTCCTCGTCCGTGTCATCTGTTAACCCGTCCTTCTCGTTATCTGTCTCAGGTGCGTCTCGTTTGTGTGTGTATTTAAGCCCTCTTGTCTCTCATCCGTTGGTCGTACATTTCCCCTTTATCCTGTGTTTTGTTGGTCACGGTATTTAGTCTGTCCGTCTGTCTCTAGAGTTTCCCCGTTTCTTCTCCTTTTTCGTCGTGTCGTTTTTCGTCCGTCTGTCCTGTTTTCCCTGTCCAGTTTCCTTTGTTTTATTTAGCTTGTTTGGCTCCTTGTTTGTTTATTTCCTGTTTTAGTATCGTTGTTTTGTTTATATTAAATTCCCGTGTTTTAGCGAATGCGTCCGCCTCCTTCAATCCGCCCCTCGCTCCTGACACCTTCCAACAACAGAGCTTTTTCAAAAGAAAACGAACTTGAACGATGAATCTGAACAACAGAAAACAAGCATTCACCAAACTGACAAGAAAAACTATTTCCTGGGTACATGACATTGAACCTGTGATGATTTCAATGATTTTGAATCCAATTCTACTCAATGGTCCAAAAGACACAATGTAAAAAATTCATGTTTTTCAATAATACGGCTGTAGTTAAAAGCATTTCTTTGGAGTCCAGAAAAAAAACTTAAGTCTATGAGTGATTTAGATTAGGGATGGTTATTGAATGAACAAGTTCAAATATTACATCACACTGAAAATTTCAGAGAGCCACTGGACATGCATCTGTTGAATGAAAGAATCGAATTGAACACATTAAGAAATTTTAAGCGATAGTTGCATCACAAAGTTAGTTGTTAAACAGTCTGTTGGACTTTTCAGAGCAAAATGACATCAAAACATTGTTCCAAGTCCAAGTCCAAATCTACAGCACTATGTATGAAACATCACATACATTCACACTCCCTTAAATATCTTTAGATAACTTGTTCTTGAAAATTCATTTTAAATAAGTATAGGAACTGAAATGGTTTTAAAGGAAGCAAAAGTGGTGGCTCTATGGCACTGCAAAAAATAATTCACTGGCACTGTTTTTATGAGTGTGTGTTAATTTTCTTTGTTAATTAATCAGTTATTACTTTAAAAATTAAAAACAGCTACTTTACTGGAAATGTACTAATCATAACTTTCATTCATTCATTCATTCATTCATTATCTGTAACCCCTTATCCAATTCAGGGTCACGGGGGTCCAGAGCCTACCTGGAATCACTGGGCGCAAGGCAGGATTACACTCTGGAGGGGGCGCCAGTCCCCCACAGGGCAACACAGACACACATTCACTCTCTCACAACTACTTTTGAGTCGCCAATCCACCTACCAATGTGTGTTTTTGGACTGTGGGAGGAAACCGGAGCACCCGGAGGAAACCCACACGGACACAGGGAGAACACACCTCACAGACAGTCACCCGGAGCGGGAATCGAACCCACAACCTCCAGGTCCCTGGAGCTAAGTGACTGCGACACTCCCAGCTGCGCCACCGTGCCGCCCTAATCATAACTTAAGTGTAAACATTTTTTAAACTTTTTAATATAACATATAATTGTAAATTAAAATTCCAGTTCATTTTTATGGTTGCGTAGCATAAAAAATTACAATGGTAATTTTATTATATATATATATAACACCAACGTGTGTTATTGGACTGTGGGAGGAAACCAGAGCACCCGGAGGAAACCCACGTGGACACGAGGAGAACACACCACCTCCTCACAGACAGTCACCTGGAGCTGTGTGACTGCAACACTACCTGCTGCACCACCGTGCCGCCCAGACAGAGGTAAATGAAGGATATAAACATAATCCACAGGGACCACTAGAGGACAAACTGGATAAACTGATACAACAACTAGTCAAAAGAATGTAAAACTTAATAACAAAACACTAGACACAGACCTGTAAAGAAATACAAAATTTGACAAGACATGAAACTCAAAACACTGGATAAAGGAGACCATGGGCCTAGTCAAAACACAAGACAAACTGAAGACCCAGACAGAAACCTAGAGACATAGACACTAAACAAGGAGGCCTAAACAAAGACTTAGGACTACTAGACAAAGACCTAAACCTAGATGATAAAGAAGACATCAAAACCTAAACAGAGCTAGAAAGCTTAACTACACAGACAGCTAGACAGAGACCAAACTAAACAGAAAACTAGACAGAGACCTAAACAGAGAGATCTCAATACATGCAAGTAAAAGTACAAGAACATTCTGTTCAACATGTGATTGTGTTGCACAGGAAATATGGAGAGCAGGACTAATAAATGCAGAAATGAAAAAAAATTCATAATATGTAACACCAGCATCAGTGTTTTTCTTGTTCATTTTATTTAAAAATAAATACTAGATGATCTACACCCAAAAAACAAAGAAGACCAAGAACATTTTGTAACAAGTTAGAGTAAAACACGGGAAGTTTAATGTGGCTGTGCGCAGCTATATGGAGTTTTATAAGCACACTAAAGCCACAAAGTGTCTCCCCACTTCAAAGACACACACTCACTCGAAATTAGACAAATTCAGCAGTCCTACTCTCTGTGAGATATAATATTTGTGTAAAGTTGCCGAGTTCTGAGCCGTCCTGCTGAGCTTGTGAACTGTGGAGAAACATAACTAACACAGAGCCAAACACAGCCACAGAAACACACAGAAAACGAAGTGTGTTCCTGTCTTATTTCCTATTTTTCAGCAACGGTACACATTGAAGAACCTACTGTTCTTTGGTTCCAACTGGGAACTAATTTTCTGGTTCGCGAACCAATTTACATGAAAGAAAAGCACCGAATGGTTCCAAATTTAGTTTATGTTGGAATGTGAAATATGCCTGAACAAACAGTTCCTACTCGCGCATGCACATTTCAACATTAGGTGTCAGTCAGTCAGTTAGTAAGAGAAAATACTTCTTCCGGTCCGGCAAATATAAAAATATTAAACAATCACTTCTATAAATATCGCCTAAAACATTAGATGGTAAAATGACTAACTGCATCTTAACTGACTAAAAAGGCCTACAGTAGACAGCAGTTAAACCGTGGCCTGGAAGTTGAGCCAGGATGATGACACACCAACATGATATGTTTGGTGTTTTGGAATATGGAACATTTAGCACCCTGTTCTCACTCAGGTCTGACTGGTCAACATGTCCAGCAGGCTGCTGTGAACTCTGTCCAGCCTTGTTGTGCTACTCAGTCTACTGTACATGGTGTGTCCCATGATGCATTGTGAACTGAGCCATAGAGAGCAGATACAGAGATGTTAGAAGGGGCCAGTGTGTCATGTCACGGTTTCTGTGTGAGACATGATGTCATTACTCTTGTTTGACAGCTGGCCAGATGCTCGCCAAATGTGACTGCAGAGAAAACGTTAAATTTCAATGTCTTGCCATATCACTGCTGTTGAAAGAAAATCATTTTTTTTTTCTTTACATTGCGTGGGCCTTTCCTCATGAATGGATAATAAATAATTTTACATAAAAAGATACATAATAAAACACATTAAAAGAGGTTTCCAGTTAGAATATGAAAGGTATTACTCTCCCCATCCTCATCCCCGCTTTCTGCCATATCTACTCATCCTTGCATTTTTTAATACTGATGTTGGACCATAGTTGTGAGGATTTGATGGCAGTCATGATAGCATTAATCAAGATTATTACTAATTGGATGATAAGTGGTGAACCATAAACACCACTCCAAGTCCACTCAAATATACTGGACCTAATATAAGTACAGTAAGCTGTTCAAATAAACTGTTATCCATTTTGTCAGAGTGTGGAGAAGGAGAAAGAGAAGGAAGAAGGAGAAAGGGAAAGAGGCAGAGAAGGAGGAAGAGGATGAGGAAGAGAATCGCTCCAGGGGAAACCAGATCTAAATGATAGTCTATTTGTTGTGCTGATGTCCTGAGCATGACGGATGGCCTGTGTCCTGTGGTCTTGGCTGTTGGTGAAGGGGCCCGAGGGCCTGCAGCTGTGAGCCTCTCCTGATTGCTCCAGGGGCTGTCTGCCACGGGTCAGCTGCTCTCCAGTGGCTCTCCGGCATCTCAGCCAAAACTCACACTGCCTTGGTGTATATATCACTACTAAGACACGTTCTGGCACAAACACATGACATCGGACTACATTGAACCCAAATAAACCCAAATAGAAAACCCTAATATTAGAATAAAACCCTATAATATTATTACAGTAAGCAGTGATATTCTGTGTGAATGTTTGGGTTTAACATTTTCCAAATCCCTCCTCATGGCAGCCCAGTATTGTTTGGGTAATCATCCAATACCTACAGGTTAATAAATAGTTCACAATATTAAATCATGTGTGCTGCTGATTTAACAAATCCACACGATCAAGAAGAATGTCTAGACAAAACTTTACACTCACAGATAGATAGATAGGTAAACACACACACAGGACATATCAGGAAATCACACACACGTAGAACACATTGGATACTCAGTGACGCATCCACTTCCAGTTCAAATCTAAACACAAACACAGATATTTTCAGCATCTAAGAGATATAGATAGTGGCGTTGAGTTACAGCCTCTATGTGGACAGGTCTGCCATAACAGAGGATGAGCAATTCTCCATGGTCTCTGGCTTTTTCTCTGCACCATTTATTACCTGCTTTAGAATCTTGTTAGTGAGACACAGGAGAGCCAGGCTTATGAAACTCACTGGGGTTTGTTTTTTCTCAGTGGGGTATTGGATATATTGACAGGCACATGGAGAATAATTGTCAGGAGCTCAGGATGTAAACAGATCCCTATTCTATAACAGGCACAACACAAATGTTTCTTGTGATCGCTTTATATAGCATCTCTCAAGCGGCAGAGTCTCAAAAGTGCTCCTACTTTATATAATTTATACAATTATGCATGTGTATCACAAATGTGACTTCCCATCTGAATGCTGTGTGATTCTTTTGGATACGTCTGTGTGTGCGCTAGTGTGTGCGTGTGTGTGTGTGTGTGTGAGAGAGAGAGAGAGAGAGAGAGAGAGAGAGAGAGAGAGATGCAGAGTCCCCAATGTTATTTGTGCCGAGTGAGCAATGTAAGTGAGTCATGCAGCAGTCGGCCCTGACTGACGGCCTGGAGTTTTGGTAATAAAAAGTCTATTCCACGTCCCTTCACATTTCTCTGCCAGAGTCTCTCTCTCTCTCTCTCTCTCTCTCTCTCTCTCTCTCTCTCTCCCCTGCAGTCCTTCAGTTATTTTCTGCTAGTGCCCAGCTCTGAGTCAACACCACCTGAACCCTCACCTCACACCTCCATCACATTGTGTACTAATCTCAGAGCTGGGTCTGCTACGTCATGCACAGTACTCTTGGAAGGATATTTGATATTTGATTTTAAAACTTTCTTTTCATATTTGGGTGAGAGCTTCCAGTGTTCAAGCCTTGTTTAAGTGCAAAAAAAAGCACTTTTTGAGGTTAACCTCTGTTCATCATGTGACAAGGCTGCATTAATAAAAAAATAACCCTAGCTTGTTATTCTCTCTCTCTCTCTCTCTCTCTCTCTCTCTCAATATATATATATATATATATATATATATATATATATATATGTGTGTGTGTGTGTGTGTGTGTGTGTGTGTTTACTTCTTTTAACATCTCTCTTATACAGCTCTCTCTTACATAGCTCCAGTCACTCATTTACCCAATTTTCTCAAGTTTTTAGTTACTGCCAGTTCCACCCGTTACCTAGTTCTCACTCGTTCTGGAAGAAAGGAGGCAGTATATATTTATAATTTTACTGCTGTCAGTGGGAGTATTTTAACTAGCATTTTAACCCTCTTCAAAAATCACATGGTATAAATGTTTGAAACTCTTTATGTATTCAACGCACTTCTCGCCCACTGAGAGATAGGTGTTCAGCACTAGTGAGTCACTGATCATTTTTTCTGTCTCAGAGAACTGTTGTTTAATTGAGGCACCCTTTTAATTGAGCCACGACTAATGCTAGTAATGACTGTGCCATTATCCTAATAAGCATTCGTAGAGAGCCATGAAATCCGGTCAGCTAATTGACTTGTCTAAAATGCCCTGGTAAATTACAGCTGTTTCTGAGACTTGTTTGGAGTGTTCTGAAGCTCATTCTGAAGCTTTGCTCTTAAACCCAGTGTGAAATGGGTGATAATATGAACTGTGGACATGTCCCCAAAGCAAAATGAATGACCAAGAAAACATATAACAAACTGTAAGCAATATAATGATCTATACATATGAAATTCATGCATTATACTCACTTTAATAATGTGCAATGAAATTTGACCTCTGCATTTATCTGGGCAGGGAACACACACATACACACACACACACACCTGGAGGAGCAGGCAGGACTAGGTGTACAGTGTACACTACAGTTCATATTCATTCATTCATTATCTGTAACCCTTATCCAGTTCAGGGTCGCGGTGAGTCCAGAGCAAGGGAGGGAATCATTGGGAGCAAGGAACACACCCTGGAGGGGGCGCCAGCTCTTCACAGGGCAACACACACATTCACTCACACACTTACAGACACTTTTGAGTCTCCAATCCACCTACCAACATGTGTTTTTGGACTGTGAGAGGAAACCGGAGCACCCGGAGGAAACCCACACAGACACAGGGAGAACACACCACACTCCTCACAGACAGTCACCCGGAGGAAACCCACACAGACACAGGGAGAACACACCACACTCCTCACAGACAGTCACTCGGAGGAAACCCACGCAGACACAGGGAGAACACACCAACTCCTCACAGACAGTCACCCGGAGGAAACCCACGCAGACACAGGGAGAACACACCACACTCCTCACAGACAGTCACCCGGAGGAAACCCACACAGACACAGGGAGAACACACCACACTCCTCACAGACAGTCACCCGGAGGAAACCCACGCAGACACAGGGAGAACACACCAACTCCTCACGGACAGTCACCCAGACGAAACCCACACAGACACAGAGAGAACACACCACACTCCTCACGGACAGTCACCCGGAGGAAACCCACGCGGACACAGGGAGAACACACCACACTCCTCACAGACAGTCACCCGGAGCGGGAATCGAACCCACAACCTCCAGGTCCCTGGAGCTGTGTGACTGCGACACTACCTGCTGCACCACCGTGCCGCCCCACAGTTCATATTGTTATATTAAATATTTTTTTATCAAACAGTAAGAGAGAGACAGTAAACAAAGACATAGGTGCTCATGGCTATTCTCAGAAACATATGGCCAAATGATGAACATAATTTCCATATTAATATCCATCTTTGCTTTCACTGTATTGTGACTTGATAAGTCCCTTTCTTTCTCTGTATTTATATGGAAGGTAATATGAAAGGAGACTGAAAATGAATTATACCAATTAAAAGAAATCTGTATAATTTAATAATTGATGTAAACAAAGTAATGGGAGTTTTTTCTCATTAAATTACCCAACAGTAGACCCTGGGTTCTATAACTGCCCCTATAAACATATACAAACGTCCTTATCTTCTCTACACTTCATCCCTTCATAATAAACCACTCAGATACACTTTTTTGCCACTGTCCAATGCAGAAATGTAGAATTTTGGTGAAATTTCCCTTTATTTGCAAACTTAACACTAAACATGTTGTGTGGGCTAAAATGACTAATCAATAACAGACAACTATAACGACACCAGCGTGACAGATGATGAAAGCTTCCAAGTGGGGATGTCGACAAAATTGACCAAAATGAGTAACAAGTGGACAGTCATCACCCACCCCCCACCCCCTTGATTTTGGCCATTAGCCAGGCATGGTACAGTAATTAGCTCTACAGAAGGAGGCTGAATTATTTACTGGGGGCTTGGCAGGCATGTTGATTTAGGATGAAAGTCAGGGTGTCTCTGTGGTCTGGATGGGGGCAGGGCAGCAGGCCCTCCCTCTCTCACCTCTCTCTTTCTCTTGCTGTCTCTCTCTGAGCAGTGGGACTGGAGCAGTTTGTTCATTAAAGCCCCTCCATAGTTCAGTCAATTAGAGAGGAGTAGCACCTGAGCAGGTGTTGAACTCCAAAGGGAACTGAACCCCATTACTGCTGCTCTCCATTAACAAACTGCTCTGTGGTGAGCCTTGAGGAATACTGGCCTTCAGCATTTAAACAAACAAACATATCAGGAACCGTCGGATTCATTGGCTTGGAAATATTTATTGGTTTTTAAAAGAACAGCTCTCTTTTTTGTTCAATATGATTTTTCTTTACGCAAGGAAAGTAATGCACTTACTGAATATACTGCGGAAAATCAGCCATTCACTGCCAGTGCCACTGGAAAATATTTATGGGGCTCTTTCCCCATAATATGAATCCATTTCCTTTTAGCATTAAGCTTAGATTCAACAATTTATTCTGGCACCTGAGAAGAAAATAAACGGTTTGCTTCTAGGTCTCAAGATGTTCCAGCCTGAAATATGTGGACGTTCATTGAAAAATATAATACAAGCTGTTATAAGCACTTTGTTTTATTGCACACTAGTCGTAATGAAAGGGCAATTTTGCTGTCATTTCAATATTTACACTCCATATGCTAATTTCCTAAAATGTCTTGGCCTGTAAACATCATAAAAATGTGGGACGTGTATCACGTTCATTCACTGGATCATTGGATTTCTTTGTTTACACATTTCTGACAGGCTCCAAGGGTCAGTAAAAACAACAGAGTTCAGCCTTATTCAGTTTTTATTTTCTGGGCAAGATGAACCAACCATTAATTAAGTGGATTGAGACAGCACATATGTAGGAAAGAAAAAATGGCCTGAATGCATCATGAATCACCAATAAAATTAGAAAGTGACAATGGAATAAACCCATGAGTCTTTGATTATTTCAGTGGGTCATTTCCAAGTGAAATTTCTTATTTATGCGACAGGAAAAACACTACTCAGCCTTTATTACACGTTAACATTATTAATATCCTGTAGCTTCATGGCAGAGATTGTTATGGAAATAGTCACTGTATAAATGCTATGCTTAATGCTAATTAGTGTATGCTAAAATCTGTAATCTTTTATCGTCAAAAGTGAAAGCCTAACACTAATAGCAATAGCCAACTCAACAATGCATCTGAGCTGTTCTTGTTCTTCTTCAGGTTCTCCATATTCTCGTACCGATTCTACAGTAGTGGATCTTAGCAGGGGTGAAGAATTGCAACATGTTTTTGAGAGCATCTTTACAGAAGTGTTACTCCTGGCCATCCTCATTATATTACACAAAAGGAACTACATGTCCACTGTATGTTTATTACATCTTTTCAATCGGGAACAAGGTTACTGCCCAATCACACCCTCATCTTGAGGAACATATAGTTCTCTTTCTCTGATGAGTGGCACACTGCTTAAATAAGAAGAGCTCCTCCATAATGAGATTTCACTGATGGTCCTTGGAAGTCAGACTGACCTTGCTGAATATTTTACTCTCATTTGGTCCAAAAAAAAAGAACAATGGCCACCAGATCAAAATGGAAGGTTTAATTAAATGTGTGATAGGTAGATTGGAATACTTATCTTGATATTTTTCATTCTCCTATTTAAGACCCAGATTCTATTATCTTTGGAGTCTGAGCTGTCAGAGTGTCGAAATTTTACCTGCTGGAGAGGTGGGATCTCATGATTCATCACCACAAATGAGCAAATTCCAGGGAGAAACTATTCTTTGCAGGGCTACAGCTATTTTTTTCTGGACTTACACTGTAAAAAATAATCTGGTACCAGGACCAAATACATACAGTAACTTACTGCCAATATACAGTATATTGTCCCATACATAATTCCACAGTTTTACTGTAATATTTTTACATTTTAAAAACGTTACTTGCGTTAGATTTGTGGAATTTCTAATAACATTTTTTTTTGTCTTTCCATTTTACTTAAGCAGGTATTGCAGGGAATTCTGGAATGGTTACCTCAGGAATATTTTTTTAAATTCACATTTAATTTACTGCAAAATAGAAAATACATTCAGTTTCACTGTAAAATGACAGCAATCATTTGTAATGTGATTTAGAAATGATTTCTTAAATTACAG
Organism: Hoplias malabaricus; assembly: GCF_029633855.1. NCBI lineage: Eukaryota > Metazoa > Chordata > Actinopteri > Characiformes > Erythrinidae > Hoplias > Hoplias malabaricus. Next base: position 3,560,161 of record NC_089816.1, on the reverse strand, counting down.
CAATAATTTCTAATTCTACTAGTAATCATTTCCCCAACTCTGGGGACAAAGGCACAGAAGAGTTGATATGTATTTATTTATGCACAACATACAAACACCTTAAGCCAGGACCGCCTTTCTTTCATCCTAACGGTCAGAAATAGAGCCTAGCCCCAGGCTGACTTTGTCCTCACATCACAGAAATGTGCTGATCTTACGTGCCTCTCAAAATAGCCTCAAAAAAAACAGCCATTGTTTGACTTAATGAGAAAATATGAAGAAATCTTATGCTGAACGGTTCTGTTAAAGTGGGCCCAGAGAATCATGTGTGTTTCTGATTTTTTATAATCTTAGCTGACCTTATTTAATGGGTGTTTTTCTCTACAAACATAATACTGTTTGGATATATTTCCCTGGGACTTGTAAAAGATGTAAAAGATGAAAAAAATCATTAATCTTTAATGCATTTTGAAAAAGGGTACACTTTCCATTCCATTAATATGAGTCTCAATCACATGTTTAAACATTGTCCATAGTTCAAAACCACAATAAATCACCTGTCTTGTCAAAGTCATGCCATTTCTTTTTTCCTACTGTTTGAAAATGTATGTATATAGAATTTTACAATATATGCTATGCATTGTGTATATGTATAATGTTATATATTATACAATATACCGTGTAGTATATTCATTTTTGTCAGTGGTGAACTGTGACTGTGCTAGACCTAGACCTGAGCACCCATACATGATTTCTAATACTAAGTTAGCACTAATAATCCCTGAAGCAAGATGGATTATTATAGACTACTGTAAGACAGCACTGGAAAATATAATCAGATGTGAATTTATTATTGATAAATGAAGTAGATGTATACAGAACGTATTGTATTTCTATTGTTCTGTTAATCCAGCTCATGCACAGAACTCGGCTGTTTACGGGTCAGTCTAAAGTGATGCATTAGTGAGGTTTGCAGTGACTCTAGACACTAATAAAAGCACAAAAGACCTGAGGTGAATGTAAAGCACACTTCACACTGCAGAGTTAAATATAAGTGCCAGGTAAATATTTGATGTGAGGTCACAGAGGATTCCCCCTGGCTGCTGAGGGCCAAGCTCATCTGACTCGAGTGTAATTACAGCAGGGGGGCGTATGTAGAACCGCAAGCCATTACTGCAGAACTGTAAACACAGCCAGTATACATGGAATAACATATGGAGGAATCTGATTGCATATTCACAGCGAGGAAACACAAGTCCAGGCTGGAAATTGCCATGTCGTATGGAAAAGAATGGCCCCGTCTTCTTCATTTGTGCGCAAATTGATGTATGACATAATAGCGGCATGCCTGGAGTCAAATGAAGAAATTGTCCAGTCATCCCTGACCCTGCTGCTGACTCCGTAATTTGCCAATTTTATGAATTTAACTGATGAAGAAGGTCACAGTGTGAGTTTTGCAATCTCTACTTTCATACAAACCCTTAACTACAGCCACCTGCTGAGGCCTACTGCCTGAAGGAGCTCACTCCAGAGAAAGAAGCTGCGATATTTCCTTTACATATCCATACACCACAGCAATCACACAGCAGGCCCATGAAGAGTCCACCAATGTCAGGAAGATTAAAGAAAAGAGTTGAGAATTTCTTAGTCTAATGGGAATAATCTGCTTTTTTTTCACTCTAAGAATATTCCAAAGGAGATGGTCTTAATTTCATTGTGCCCCATAGCTATGACCCAAAATTAATTGTCCTTTTACAGTGGAGGGAAGCTCCTCCAGAGACAGTCAGAGGAACTGAGGACAAATGAGATAATTACCAGTGCTAAGATCAGGCATTCCCACACTGTACAGCCCTCAGTGGCGATGGATTAGGCGCGACTAATGGTGCACGAGTGTGCTCACTGGCTCATGAGTGCAGGGATATAAAAAAAAATAGGGGAAAAAACCACTTGTGTTGATCTTAGCTGCTAGAGCTTTGGTCTTTGGTCTTTGAATCCCTCATGCGTATTCTCTTCAGTGGGATGAGAATAAATGAAGGGTTGACCCAAAACAATGAAGAGAAAACAGAAAGATAGTTCTTGCACTAAAATACATTTGGGGTTATTTACAATGATTACCACTCACTAAAATCAGTCTACAAAAATGAGTACATATTCTGCTGGACCAAGTATCCATTATTGTACAGTATGTACATTATGATTGGCTAGGATTCATAGTTATTTTAGGAGCAGTAAACAAGCTCCTGCCCACTAGTGACATTTTGCTAAATCCATAAACCTGAAGAAGAATCAATGTTGTTTTTAACGTTCTGGTGCGTAAACCTAGGCTTAAGGTTAGAGTTAGTGGTTTGGCTAAGATTAGGGGTATGGTAAGAGCCGCAGTTAGGGTTAAGGTGATGGTGAGTGTTAAGGTTGATATTTCATGCTAAATAGGCTTTAGAAATTCAAGTGTACATCTACGAAGGGAGAAGTATAAATTGTACACAAAGTACAAATCCTGGATGGTCTTTAAATCAAATATGTAAAAATTCATATTGAGACTGGGCTGTGCTTTACACTGCTTTTATCGACTGAGGAAATATGTATTAATATTTTCATTTAAATACTCATTCCCAAATCATAATTGCAGATACGTTGCATATTTCAGAATCAGGAAAATAACAAGAACCCATATACCTAAATTAAATTTACAGCAGGGCGGCACGGTGGTGTCACAGGTAGTGTCACAGTCACGCAGCTCCAGGGACCTAGAGGTTGTGGGTTTGATTCCCGCTCCGGGTGACTGTCTGTGAGGAGTGTGGTGTGTTCTCTCTGTGTCTGCGTGGGTTTCCTCCGGGTGACTGTCTGTGAGGAGTGTGGTGTGTTCTCTCTGTGTCTGCGTGGGTTTCCTCCGGGTGACTGTCTGTGAGGAGTGTGGTGTGTTCTCCCCGTGTCTGTGTGGGTTTCCTCCGGGTGACTGTCTGTGAGGAGTGTGGTGTGTTCTCCCTGTGTCTGCGTGGGTTTCCTCCGGGTGACTGTCTGTGAGGAGTTGGTGTGTTCTCCCTTTGTCCACATGGGTTTCCTCCGGATGCTCCACTGAGGTCTGGGCTTGGACGAGGCCAGTCCACAGAACACCAGGATCATCTTTGCATATGTTATTCTTTTGTATCTATTTCCTTGTTTCAGTGACTGTTGTGCACATTCTCCAGCTTATAAATGATTGGTCAGTCTCGGCTCATTAGAAACAGGTCACTGATAAGAAGCAAGGGAAAGACTGATGGCCCACCGTCTCTAACTACACACTGGCAAGTTAAACTGCAGCATAGGTGCTTCTTCAGAGTTAAACAGACACAAAAGCCTTGACTAAGTAAGATTTTAGAGTTCTTACGAAGGTTTCCACTTCCTCTTAAGCTTGGAAGTCAATACAGGGACATCATCCACAGGAAATGTCCAAAAGTAGATCAGCAGCTTTACAGTGCACCCACTGTAGGTGATGACACTCAGATTTAAAGTTTAGCTGAGTAGGTGACCAAATTAATTTGTCAGTGTAAAGTATATGTCCACGGAGTGGGTGACATGTCACTGTTTGCCTTTTGCCACTGACATTAACTTTGCTGTAATTAACTACAACGTTATTAATCTCTGAGAATCTTTCCAAGCCCGTGGGCTGCTGTGATCAAAGCTAATGGGGTCAGTTTTCATTTCACAGGGCTTTTATGAATTATCTGTGGCCAACTCATTAAGTGTCTGGCCTTTTAAACAGCATTTAAGTTGAATCGTGCTAAGCAGTTAAAGGATTCTGAAAAACAAAGCCGATAGTAGGGCATCGCAAACCTGCAAAACAGTATTAAAGATGCACTTGGCAATTTAATTAGATTTTCTAACTAGTGAAAATCAACTGTAAAATATAAAGAACACAATTAAAATTGTTATATTAGCAATGCCATCAGTAAAAGTGCATTATATCCCTTATATTATATGGTCATTGCATTGATCAGAAATCAAGTTGAGCATCCTCTGTTGGCTGAATAGCTGAACTACAATAACACAGATGGGCACTCTAGTGAAATCAACTAGTGCCTCTTTAAATACAGGTTTACATTAAAAACAATTTCTCTGGGAACAAGAGCTGGGAGAAAATCTTTAAGATTGATTCAGCACTAATGGGAAATGAATGCAACATTTCCTGGTGATTTATTTAGACATTATGATGCCTTCGGGGCAGAAAATCCCACCTCCTGCACCTTTAAAGTATTTCAAAGGACTGGTGTTTTATTTGGGATGAGGACCCGAGTCATTATATACTCATACAGCGGCACATCTGTCCCAATGCGCCTCCTTGCTCTCTCTCATCTCTCTGATAATAAAATCTCCCATCAGCCCCATAATGGATCACCTCCAGACTTCATCCGATTTCATGAGGCTGGGTCTTATGGCTGGTCTCAGCATTGCTCTTCCTCAGGCAGCTTCCCTGGGTCCTTAATGCACTATTGATTTGTTTAGCTAATATATTTCTTTTCTCTTAGCTTGGAAGGATGCTATATAATAGAAGTCTTAGAAATCGCAGACAGCTGAAGCTCAGGGAGGAACAAAATCTGCTTTTCCTTCAACAGGTCTGATTTCTAACTGTATTTGAACTGAGGAAGGGTTCAAACCTGTGGCCTTTTATACAATAGCCAGAGCAACAATGCACTCAACAAACAGGTGGTAAAACATTTTAAAGACCTTGCTTACTTGCGCCTGACTATGTAATTTACCCCACTTTACTCAAAAGAACTTTTCAGACATGATTTGCAGCTATTCAGTTGCCCTATGGGTTTCAATTGCCTCAACCTTGCATGCCATTCCATCTGTTGGTAACCAATACATTCAAAACACACAATTACCAAAATATAACATAGTGTTCTTTGCATATTCTAATGCCCAAATCTGGGAGACATATCTTTTTGAAGGAACCACTTCTTAGTTTTCCACAAGGACGGTTTTGGACATTTCTGCATAACACTCAAAAACATCTCTATTTAGACAGGGCCTCCCAAATCATATTTTCCTGTGTGTATGGATATTTTTTTAGATTCTATAATATTACACTTAACCTATGCTTCTTATGGAGATTTCAAGTACTACTGTTTTCAATTTAATAATGAAATCTCCTTATTTAAGTCATTTAGCTCTGTCAAGGCCTAGTTCTTACACTGGGTTTTGGGGTTTTTACATCATACACACACAATTTGTGACTGCACACATGCATCCATTCATCCATTCATAAGCTATTATGCTTTAACGACTACTATACATGCCAACACTTGCCCAAATGTATCTAAAGCAAGCACTGCTTCTATGGAACAACAACATAATTCTCTGGTCTTTTTATGGCAATGATTTCTCACCTGCACCTCAATGCCCTTAAAGGCAACATGTACAATTGTGGGAAACTGCAGTTTTCTCTGGTTTGTTTACGTTCAGAAGCTCTGTGTATGTATAAGGAGAAAAATAACTGTTGTTTGTATTTGATTTTCCACATAAACCCATTTGTAACTCCAGTTGTTTAGTTTTGTTGCACTCTCAGTATTTGTTTCTTTCATGCAGTTAGCAGTTTTCCAAATTTAGAGTAGGTTCCTACATAATTAATCTGAAACCACAAAAATAATCAATATTACTTACAAATAGAGCAGGAATAAAGCAACATCCTCAATTCTTTTCATGATTTTCAACATTTGGAGGGCTCTTTGCCATTTCTTTTCAATGAGCAGAGAGAGGGAGAGGAAGCCTAGCATATCTGACCTAGCCACTTTTTTTACTCAGACACTAGGATTTTGTAAACACATTAGACCTGTTTCCATTGTGCAAATAGACTGGAGAGCTAGCAAACAGTGAGGAAATATCGTTTTTTTTTTTTTATTACAATCGTGAACATCACTTTTGAACAAAACAGAGAAAATATCTCATTGTCCAACATTTATGTATCTAGAAGTAGGATGAACTTGAGCAGGACAGAACTCCTCACGCCTGTGTCTTTGCCTCATCAAAGAGCCCTGACAAACACCAAGGACAGAAAAGGTCAAACAAATGTTAATAGAAAATAGATTTTTTTTTACTCCAATGCTAAATGGAAATGGTGAAAATGTCATTAATGTAACTGCCTCTTCCGTTCTGCTGGGAGCCACAATGACACGGCACTATCCCAACAAAGCCTCATTAGCATTGTTTAATCACCGCTCACATCTGTAATACAACGATTAATGGAACCAGAAGGCGATGCCACATCCACACCATGGAAAATGAATTATAGCAATCAGATTATATTAGGCCTGCAATAATGTTCTAAATGCACTGTGAAAAACAGCTTTAGAGTGAGACAGCAAAGCAATATTGCTTAACCCCTCCAGTAACAAAGCTAATATAAACTTCATCTGTTAAGGGCTTTTGGAAAAATAAAGCAGACTCAATGCAGTATCAAATCAGAGCTACGGAGGTTAGGAGGCAGCATTCTATTGGCACAGGAATTAAGTAATATTCTCCAATGATATTGTCTTGCATACTGGAAGTGATGAAAGGGGGAGTTATCTGGGCTGTTAAAAGCGCGTAGAGAACTGAGGTTTTGTGAGAATTAGCCAAAGGAAGGTGAGAGACTGGACCCTCTAACCTTCATTAGCCACTGTCAGCTGGCTGTGTCAAATTGGACAAAGCTTGTCTCCAGATAGCGTCCAAGCACCTGCAGGGAGAGGGACGAAGACAAATTGCAGCAGCCAAGAGATAAGGCTGTTATTAGAATCCTCCCTTATCTCCAACAAATGAGGAGAGTACAACCCATTAAAAAAAAAAAAAAAAAGAAAAACCTGCCTGGAAAGGATGACAGTGCAGCATCTCACACTTCTGTCATAACTCGTTGGGTGTGGACACAAGTGGACACTGAGGCTTCAAAAAAGAGAAAATTTGTCAGCGCCAAAATGACTTCCACAGAATAATGATATTTCAAACCAGAATAGAGAGATATATAGGGGTCCTTTTGTTTTAGTAATACTTCAAGTGAAGGACGAAGCAGTGAGTGAGTGAGAGAGAGACAGAGAGAGAGAAAGAGAGAGAGAGAGAGAGAGAGAGAGAGAGAGATTCTGAAATAACCAGGGGCGCAATGTGCTGTGAAATGACACTACTTGTTTAGATGGGAGTTGAAATGACATTTTCCAAAATGGACCAACTCCAGAAGAGAAAATCTCTTTTGGCCAGAAGACGAACATATGGTAAAAGGCAGGTTGGAGAAGCCCCAGAGGAGGGAGGTCTGAGGGCCATCTGTGGCGGCTGAGGACCCCACAGAACAGCTGGGTTTGAACATGGGAGGGAAAACAAGTTAAATACATTATCATTTATGAATCAAAATCTTTTTTAATATAGGGTTTGATCTCCTGACAATGTGCTTATATATATATATATATATATATAAAATTTTTTCTGGGTCTTGGGTTCTTCACCTGTTTATATACTTCAAAAATGCAGGGGAATTCATATGCAATACATAATACATTGAAATAACATAAGCGCTTATAAACTTTGCATGTGTGCGCTACTTGCAACAACTGATTGCATGCCTACTGCAGGTGAAATTGTCTGCTGCAATAAAACATTTTTGTAGTTTCCATGAAAGTGTATTTGGCTGTTTTGTATGTTGTAGTCGGAACTGAATGTTCATTTGGGAGTAAGGGACAGTGTGTGCATTTTGAGGAGACCGGCCACACAGATGGGCATCTATTTAGCAGATGCCCAAGGCTGTTCCAATGGGCACAGGAATACCCCCGACCCCCAACCCCTACTCCTGACACACATCCACAAACAGTTGTATTACCATTTTTAGAGAAAGGTTTTCATCGCCTTCTACTGTGCAGTCAAATCAGTACAGTACTGAAAAATGGCACTCTGAAATGTAATGCTGCATCTCCTCCAGACAATATTAAGTGAGCACTATATAAAATGTTATGAACACTACACAGTAGAACATAAATATTAGTGTCTCAGAACCGGAGGTTAGTATCTGGTAGAGGTGTCAGGTGCTCACTTCATAGTATCTGGTGCTTGTTTTATAGTATCTAGTAGGGATGGGCAGATCGATAACATCAATATTTCAGATCCTTGTTAATAACCACCCTAAATAGTGGCACAGTATAGGAACTACCTTTCCTTCTGCTTCCCCATACATGCAGGCATGCTGGATGTGTAGCACAGACAGTCGTGTTGAAACCTTTGAAAGTTGCAGGCTTTATTCGGGTTTTGTAATTGATAAGGCAAAGTTTATAATTGACTGTGGGAGAGTGATTCACGTCTTTTCAGTCTCAGTTTGTGTTTACATTTCTTGTAATTTTTTGAACAAAAGAATGCCCTGTTATTTCAAAACATTATAAATAAATATTATTGTTAATTAAACATCCATCCATCCATTATCTGTAACTGCTTATCCAATTCAGGATCACAGTGGTTCCAGAGCCTACCTGGAATCATTGGGCGCAAGGCGGGAATACACCCTGGAGTGGGCGCGAGTCCTTCACAGGGCAACACACACACACACACACACACACACCTACGGTCACTTTTGAGTCACCAATCAACCTACCAACGTGTGTTTTTGGACTGTGCGAGGAAACCGGAGCACCCAGAGGAAACCCACGCGGACACAGGGAGAACACACCACACTCCTCACAGACAGTCACCCAGAGGAAACCCACACAGACACAGAGAGAACACACCACACTCCTCACAGACAGTCACCCGGAGGAAACCCACGCAGACACGGAGAGAACACACCACACTCCTCACACGCAGTCACCCGGAGGAAACCCACACAGACACAGAGAGAACACACCACACTCCACACAGACAGTCACCCGGAGGAAACCCACGCAAACACGGAGAGAACACACCACACTCCTCACAGACAGTCACCCGGAGGAAACCCACGCAGACACGGAGAGAACACACCACACTCCTCACAGACAGTCACCCGGAGGAAACCCACGCAGACACAGGGAGAACACACCACACTCCTCACAGACAGTCACCCGGAGGAAACCCACGCAGACACGGAGAGAACACACCACACTCCTCACAGACAGTCACCCGGAGGAAACCCACGCAGACACGGAGAGAACACACCACACTCCTCACAGACAGTCACCCGGAGCGGGAATTGAACCCACAACCTCCAGGTCCCTGGAGCTGTGTGACTGCGACACTACCTGCTGCACCACCGCGCCGCGTTAATTAAATATAATTATAATATAAAATAGTTGTTATACTAACATACGTTATTTATCTATTCATTTGGTAGGAGATCAGAATGGAAATGTGGTATAGCAAATCACTGATAGTATTTGGTGCTTACCTGATATTACCTTGTACTTACTTGATAATACACACTGCTACCAAGAGGTTTTACTAAAGAAACACCATGTCCCTTCAGTAGTGCTGTATCTTGGCAATAGTTGGTTTCCATAAAGATATCAGAAAGAAGTACAAAAAGAAGCAGTTCACACATACACACACATTTTATTCTGTCAATGCTTTTCTTAAATGACTGTGTCTTTATGTTTTTAATGTGTTTGTCCCTAAAAAGACCCTTCTCTCTTTTCTGTGTCTTATCATAATAGAGCACAGCACTATGGGTAATTACTGCTCAGCTGAACTTATAGATCGGTGCTTTTGCTTGTTGTTTGTGTTTTTTTTTTCAGTTTACTGTCAGAGTGTTGCAAAGTCTAAGAAGCAATCAGTATGTAGACACGCTTCTGTGGCACATACGGACCTCTGTGTTTTCTTACTGTCAAAACCACAGGGCCCTTAATGGCTGAGGAGCTTTAAAAGTCTCTCTTTACTCCCAGAGGGAGTTTACAGAGCTACTGTACATCGCCTCAATTACCAGAAAAGAAACTCCTTAAAGCAACAACTTGGCTTTTTTGTCAGTGGCTATTCGTTTTCTTCAGTACATGTTTAGGAAACCCTTTCTTACACATCGCTTCTGTGTTTCACACATCCCTCCACAGAGCTATAGTTTTCATTTTATTTAGTTATAATGCACCCTCATAGTTCTTGACATTTTCTATAGTGCTTTATCAAAACAACTGTGATCACAAAAGCATGGGGATAATATGCTGAATCATTAGGAGGATAATAAAATTCTAAATGCAAACACACAAACAAAAGATATCAAAGACTGTACAGCATTAATCAAGCAATCAGGTTTCCTCCAGTGATTTTTCTTCACTTGATGAAACATTCCTTATGCAAGTCAATCGCAATATATCATGGCTGCTTCATTTATTGTGTTTAAGTTATTATAGCTGCGTCATTCTGTATCTATGGAGGTTTTTTGTGACAATATTATATAATTAAATGAATATAGATACAATTAATTAAAATGAGAATTAATTAATTTAATGATTAATTTAATTATTAAAGTATGAAATAAAAGCTTAAATCATTGTATGTGATTTTATTTAATCATTATTTAAATGTGAAATGGGCGGATGTTACTCTGATGGATAGCCTGCTGTTGGCTAATGCTAAGGCTGTCTGTCAGGTGCTGGGGTGAAATCAGATAGAATGGAAGGTAACGGAGTAGCGGGGGTGTTTCTGAATGCCTCTTCCATGAAATTAGCAGTCTCCATTAAGAGGTCAGGGCAACTTTTCTGTGAGGAGTGTGGTGTGTTCTCTCTGTGTCTGCGTGGGTTTCCTCCGGGTGACTGTTTGTGAGGAGTGTGGTGTGTTCTCCCTGTGTCTGTGTGGGTTTCCTCCGGGTGACTGTCTGTGAGGCGTGTGGTGTGTTCTCCTAGTGTCTGCGTGGGTTTCCTCAGGATGACTGTCTGTGAGGAGTGTGGTGTGTTCTCCCTGTGTCTGCGTGGGTTTCCTCTGGGTGACTGTCTGTGAGGAGTGTGGTGTGTTCTCCCTGTGTCTGCGTGGGTTTCCTCTGGGTGACTGTCTGTGAGGAGTGTGGTGTGTTCTCCCTGTGTCTGCGTGGGTTTCCTCTGGGTGACTGTCTGTGAGGAGTGTGGTATATTCTCCCTGTGTCTGCATGGGTTTCCTCCGGGTGCTCTGGTTTCCTCCCACAGTCCAAAAACACACGTTGGTAGGTGGATTGGTGACTCAAAAAGTGTCCATAGGTGTGAGTGTGTGATTGTGTGTTGCCCTGTGAAGCACTGGTGCCCCTCCAGGGTGTATTCTTGTGTTGCGCCTAAGGATTCCAGGTAGACTCTGGACCCACCGCAACCCTGAACTGGATAAGCGGTTACAGATAATGAATATGGACACTTTTGAGTCACCAATCCACCTACCAATGTGTGTTTTTGGACCCTGGGAGGAAACCGGAGCACGCGGAGGAAACCCACGCAGACACAGGGAGAACACGGTTACAGACAATGAATGAATGACTAATGAATATAGAATATGTTACAATTATGTTCCCTAACTAAAGATACCGAAATGTACCCTTTAGGGTGCCACCAGAGTGACAATTTTTCTGACAGTGTAGGTGGATAACACTGTAGGTGGATAGCCTTTAATTGCCACTTATATTATAGTCATACACATGATAAGATGTAAAATATCCTATAGCAATCTATTAGAGTTTCACATAGGGCCCATCACACTCTCTTTCTACCTGCAGCCACTAAAATTCACTCAACACTAAGGTTGCTGTGGAGGTTTATGATCTGATCAGCAACCAGCTATCCTTAACAACTACGGTTACTCATTGAGCCCAGCCCATGAGTACCCAAACCAGCCACTGTATCACTAGCTCTTCACAGAGGTCATCAGACTGGAACCTTCTCTTGTTTCACTGAATTAAGCCCACAACACCTCCAAAAGGCTCAACAGTAAAGTCTGGCATCCCAGAACAACCCCCTCCAAGCTAGCTTTACAGTCCTACCTTACCCTATAGAGTAATAATATACAATAATGAAAAGATGCATCATACAAGTTACACTCTAATTAATGTTGGTTTCCACATTAAACAAAGTAGGAAATTAAAGACATGGCATTTGTTCTGTGTGAAGTTTTGTGGAAAGTTAAACTTTCTATATTGGAGGGTTCAACATATTTGGAGGAGAACGTAAACTGCCAATTATTTTACATAATTTAACAGGTTCTCAAATGAGCAGCTATGCAGAGTGATGGGGAACAAAGAAAGCTATCCTACCTACCCAGAGAAAAGGAGGATCTCACTCCTGGTAATTGGGATTCTGAGGAATAATCAGGAAGGAAACTCAACACCTAACGACAGGGAAAATCTACACTATATTGCCAAAAGCATTCACTCTTCCAGAAGCTCATTTGTGAGGTCAGACACTGATATTGGACGAGAAGGCCTGGCTTGCAGTCTCTGGTCTAACTCATGCCAAAGGTGTTCTATCAGGTTGAGGTCTGCCGTCCTGGCAACCACCAAACCCAGACTAGTCCATCGGACTGCCAGACAGAGAAGCATGATTCATCACTCCAGAGAACACGTCTACACTGCTCTACTGTCCAGTGATGGCATGCTTTACACCACTGCATCCGATGCTTTGCACTGAGCTTGGTGATGTATAGCTTAGATACAGCTGCTTGTCTATGGAAACCCATTCCATGAAGTTCTCTATGCACTATTCTGAAGGCCAAATAAAATTTGAAGATCTGTAGTGAATGATTCTGCAGGAAGTTGGTGACCTCTGCTCCCTGTGCCCCTTAGCTACCTACCACTTCATGGCTGAGTTGCTGTCGTTCCCAATCACTTGCACTTTATATAAAACCACTGACAGTTACTGTGGAATATTTAGTAGAAATTAGAAATTTCACACTGGAGTTCACTGGAGCTCCTGAGCACAACCCATTATTTCACAAATGTTTGTAGAAGCAGTCTGCATGCCTAGGTGCTTGGCTTTATACACCTGTGACAATTAAAGTGGGTGGAACACCTAAATTACATTTTTTGGATGGGTGAGTGTATTTTGGGTCAAAGTGGGACACACATAATTTGTCACTAATAACTCAATGTGCAGTTCAATAGTTTACATAGTCCTTAACTCTTTTTTAAGAGAGAAACATGGACACACTGAGGCGTGATTAGGGTTCCCCATGCTGTCGTGGTGAGGAGGATGATTGATGTGATTAATAAATCTATCATCATGATCAAGAAAGAGTGAGAATGAGAGTGAGAAAAAAAACACTTTCACTCATTTTCACATCCCCAGTTTATTCAAACTAATAAATCTACCTTTACTATGAAACCTGATCAAATACACTGCATCAAGCGCATGCCACAGTGGACCTTGGGTCATGCAGTCTGAATGACAAAAAGACACATGAAATCTGCCTCTTTTTTCATGGGAGTTCAAGCCATCCGTTATGGAAAAAGGGTACTTAAAATATGTTATTTTAGAACCACTAATTTAAAATGACTATATTTAAATAATTGAAATGATATTAACTTACACTTAAAATGCACTTAAAAAGTTCAGTAGTCATATGTTATTTTCCCCACTCTTCTTATACAATTGAGTTATATTTCTATGAGCTGCCTGACTGAACTCTAAAAAACATTCAAATGTCTACCAATTACATTCATTATCTGTAACCCCTTATCCAATTCAGGGTCGCGGGGGTCCAGAGCCTACCTTTGGGCGCAAGGCAGGAATACAAGGAATACACCCTGGAGGGGGCGCCAGTCCTTCACAGGGCAACACAGACACACACCCACATTCACTCACACACTCACACCTACGGACACTTTTTGAGTCGCCAATCCACCTACCAACGTGTGTTTTTGGATTGTGGGAGGAAACCGGAGCACCCAGAGGAAACCCACGCGGACACGGGGAGAACACACCACACTCCTCACAGACAGTCACCCAGAGCGGGAATCGAACCCACAACCTCCAGGTCCCTGGAGCTGTGTGACTGCGACACTACCTGCTGCACCACCGTGCCTCCCGTACCAATTACAATGCTTGTATATTTAAAATATACTGAACAAAAATATAACTTATAATTATAGCTTATTGTTTTACATGAGCTGACCTAAGACTTTTTCTATGTACTCAAAAGGGCTTTTTCTCTCAAATATGTGTCTAAATCTGTGTTAGTGGGCACTTCTCCTTTGATGAAATAATCCATCCCCCTCACAGGTGTGTCATATCAAGATGCATGATTATTGCATCATTGTACCTTAGGCTGGCCACAATAAAAGGCCACTCTAATATGTGCAGTTTATATTTACTGTATTGGGGAGTCCGGGGGTTCCAGGGGGTCAGACAACCAGTCAGTATCTGGTGTAACCACCATTTGCCTCACGCAGTGCAACACCTCTCCTTCACATAGAGTTGATCAGGTTGCTGATTTTGGCCTGTGGAACATTGACATCAGTAAACTGCTCACCCACACGACGCCATACATGCAGTCTGCCATCTGCCCTGTAGAGCGAAAACTGGGATTCATCTGTGAAGAGGACACCTCTCCAACGTGTCATATGCCATCGAATGTGAGCATTTGCCCACTCAAGGCGGATATGACAACAGATTGCAGTCAGGTGGAGACCCCGATGAAAACGACAAGCATGCAGATGCATAGTGTATTACTGTGTTTATTGGAAAGCAAACGCCTAGAAGTTCATTCATTTCTGAGCGATTGTAGTAATAAAAAGGTTAGGTTTGTGCATGAGGGGGAATGTGTTCAAGAGTGTGCATAGGCTATAAATATTTGTAGATGGGGTGAAGCACAAGATTGGATATTCCTGGTAGACATAGGTAAAAAAAAAAACTGCAGGTCCCAGAGTGCATTGCGTTAACTACACTGAGGACATACATGGTGCTGTACTCTGAAAGTAAACGGATAATTTACTTCATAGGGTTAACAATTCCATTTGAGGATGCAGTAGATGAAGCATTCAAAATGAAGATGCTGAAGTACTCCAACCTGGCAGCTGAGGTGAGGGAACATGGGAGGTAGGCCAAGGGTGGTTGCCAAGCCTGCCACATCCCTGCTTGTGCAGTTCGGCATCAGGAGCCGGAAAATAAGGGCAGCTGTGAAAGAGTTATCAGAAACAGCTGAAAGGTCTAGTCAGTGGTTGTGGATAAGGAGAGTACAGATTAGTTGGGGAAATATACTGTAGAGGTGCTGTTGTGGTTGATGGTGATGTAGCACGTCAAGATCACATGGAACTGGTGGCACTGAGCATGCATTAACAGTGCCAGTGGGGCTAGGGCTTGGTACAGCCTTAGTCACCAGGGAGGCCAGTGTGGATTTACGGTTGTTGATGGTTAAGGGTGGGTCTGGGATGCCAGACTTCACTGTTGAGCCTTCTGGGGATGTTGTGGGCTTAATTCAGCGAAACACTGATAAGGGGAGATGCCTACCTTAAGACTCCTTTGAAGAGCTAGTTATGCAGTGGATGGTTTTGGTACTCATGGGCCAGGCTCAATAAGTAACCTTAGTTGTTAAGGGTAGCTGGTTGCTGATCGGATCATAAACAGTCGCAGTAACCCTAGTGGGTAGGTGTAGGAAACTAGTACACCTAAATGTGGCTAGATGTAGCTGGTTGCTTATTGGATCATAAACGGCCACAATGACCTTAGTGGTTAGGTGTAGAAGCAATGGGTGATAACAGGATTTTTTGTGGCTGCATGTTTGAAGAGAGTAGGGTGGGCCCTATGTGAATCTCTAATGATTTGGCATAGGATATTTTAACATCTTGTGTATGGGTATAATAACATATTTATTTATTTAGAACGACCAGTGTGACATCACTGGAAATAACCACAGACAGCTCCCCATAACACACAGAATAATGAACAGCATCAGTAAATAATCAGTAATAATGATTATCAATATTATTGATTATTATCACCTTTGTACCTTTGTAACACACATCCCCCCACTGTAAGATTTCATCAAGTCACTCATCCCACATGTAATGTTTATGAATAATATTAAACATATAGAGAACCAGTACTGTCATATGCCTTTGTTCTATGTGAATATATATTAATAATACGTTAGATAACAGATACTTTAATTCAAGTACAAACATGTATTTGTAATGGTCCATCCAACTTAAAACTGTCAGAGTGTGAGGGTCAGCTGTTGGGTTCAAATGCTGTAGTAAACTAAAATGGATATATTTGTTTGGACAGTGATGATATATTAGTATATAAAATAAATCTACTTCTTAATTGGTTCATTTTTAGCCATTTATTTTTAGTCCTAGATGTAATAAGCAAGTTTCACTTAAGCTCTGCAAACTTAGTACTTAAGTACTTTTATTAACTGCTGGATTTGCACTTCTACTTAAGGCTGTAATTTTTGTTTACTTAACTAATAACAGTTTTACTAGCTTATACTGTTTGAATTTAATTCGAATCCATACACTTCTGTTTGTGATATAAGTAAATATGTCATTATATAACCCAGAGTGCTATGTGCACATTTCAAATATATTTTTAAAAAATATACATTGTCATTCTGAAACTTTAAGGAAGTGAGAGTTGTCTGTTCTTTGATGTTCTGTCGTTAGAGGGAATCATTTTCCCAAATGCCATTTTTTCACTATGAATTCAACAGCAGTGGAGAAAATGAAATTTTGCCACATAAAAGACCTGCATAGGAATCACCACAGCTATTACTTCACAATCCAAAAAAGGTTTCAGCGCCCCATCAAACGGAACATGAGGCACAAGACTCCAAACACTGAAAAACAAATAGGTCTCACTCCAGCGAGTAGCGTAATAGATATGTGCAGTGAAAAGTGCATTTCAATTTCTCCTGTGATTTTCTGTGACATTTAAGTGGAGGAAATCGCAGCTCTAGGGAATTAAGTTAAAATTTAGACCTTGCGCACACACTGAAGCAAACTCAAAATACACACATCTCCTTGATCCTTGATAAGTTCAAATTACAAAAATGAAACCACCATTCCTAGCCAATGAAATGGTACTATGCTCAGTGAATTTGTCCACTGACTCAGAATATTAAACTTCCTGAAATCATTCTCTGTAGCTGTAGTATGTAATGACATCTGAGAGATCAATATATCTATGAGGTTGTGTGTCATTCAGTCTTCGTCATCATGCTTTTATTATGAATTCCAGGTCTAAGCTGGACTTTATTTGACCAAAATGAATGGGATATATGAAGAATATCTTGCACTATTGTAAACAAAATGGTCAGTCATGGATAAGCATTAGCATGCAGTGGCTCACAGTCACGCTAACATGCACACCAAATTCTCAGGAATCTGTACAGCAGACCTGTTGTTTTGTTGGCTCTGGTAATGATATCCAAACTATACTCCCAGGAAAGAAACAAAATGGAGCAGTTGTAGGATCAGTTGTCAGAAGAGGTACAGTGTTACACACATTTACAAAACCTGCTCTCTTTCTTTCTTTTATTTTCCAGTATTCTCCTAGGGATTATTCTATACATCAACATAAAACGTCACTTAAATCCTGAACACACAGCAGTGAGCTTTGTCCAAATTGCGATTTAAGAGGCTTTGACAGTGATATAGTACAGTTTGAGGAGCTGGTGTTGGTTTATAATAGCGTGACATCACCAGACGTGGGGAAAGAACACTGAGCCATTACTGCATTTCATTCATTCATTAATTGTCTGTAATTGCTTACAGGGTCGCAGTGGGTCCAGGGCCTACCCGGATTCACTAGGCGTAAGGCAGTGATATAAGGTGAAACTGAAGCTGCTATTCTTACTGTCAGAGATGAAACATAAAAAAAAGTTTGTTGAACAGTTCTGGGAGGATTAATTAATCTCCCGTTTACCTTCAGGTCAACAGGTAGCTGCAGGAGACAGGGCACAGTGGCTAAACGTACAATTAGTTGCAGTTTTAATTGTGCGTGACCTCAGCTGTCATTTCAGTTTTGGGCATCGACTCTAGAAGCGTAGCTTGGGTTAAAGGTCAGTTATAGTTAGGACGCTGATTGGTTGAAGGCTTAATTAGAACCTGGGTTTTCTAATCTTTTTGAGCATGTTAATTCACAAGCACAGCTCGTGATGCTGTGATAAGAACTCATACCTGTTTTGCATAGCATTTTAATGTTGAATCTGAGGTGACACTATCTCTATTAAGAAATACCCAGCTAATTATTCTGTCACCCTCCAGGGAGAAAATACGGCAGAAAATAATTTAATGCTAATTCATGAACGCAGTAAAATGAGGCAAATTAAACTGTTCAGAAATCGACTTATCAAGTCTAACTGTGAGCCGCCACACCCGGAGGAGAGCGAGTCTTATCAACCATGAGCACAAAAGCACGCTGAAATGAAAGAAGAAATACAACACAAAACAACAGCTATGCATACATGATCTACTTTTTATGGAAAAGAAATCCTCTAGGACATACACATTTTAGCTATTCAGGTTTTGATCTTCTTTCCCAAGCACTGTGGCTGATTCACGAAATTTGCTCTTATGACTTAAATATGAAATACTTTCAACAGAAAAACGGACCTCACCACAGCTGTGTTGTATTTAGGAACATATAGAAGTAGCAGCAACATAAAACATGTATAAAATGACTTCTACTATACTTGATGTTACTGTTTTCTCTGAAAATGCCTATATTTAAGCACTATAAGATAGTCCAATAAAACTCAAGTGCTCAGAAAAAAGAAAAAAAAAAAACCTACATCTAAAGTATGTTCCCAAGTATTAAATCTAAATTAACAAAAGCACAGTCTTCATAAATTAAATGTTGCAAGAAACCAGCTTCTTTAAACATAGCGGCCTAAATCTACGGTCAGAAAAAAAACTCCTCAGAATCCACTGCTAAAGAATAAGCTATTTATAGAAAAAAAATTTAAGAAACAAGAGTAACACGGCCTTTATTAAGTTCATTCATTCATTCATTCATTCATTATCTGTAAGCGTATCCAATTCAGGGTCGCGGTGGGTCCACAGCTTACCTGGAATCACTGGGCACAAGGCGGGAATACACCCTGGAGGGGGCGCCAGTACTTCACAGGGCAACACACACACATTCACACTTTTGAGTCGCCAATCCACCTACCAACGAGTGTTTTTGGAAACCCACATGGACACAGGGAGAACACTCCACACGCCTCACAGACAGTCACCCGGAGGAAACCCACACAGACACAGGGAGAACACACCACACTCCTCACAGACAGTCACCCGGAGCGGGAATCGAACCCACAACCTTCAGGCCCCTGGAGCTGTGTGACTGCGACACTACCTGCTGCACCACCGTGCCGCCCTCTTTATTAAGTTAGTAACTTTAATATGATTACAAAATATTTAACAGTAATTTATTACATTACTCCATTACAAAGAAAAGTAATCACATTACTGCAACACGTTCCTTTGTATTATCTTTGTTTGTTATCTTCCTTTGTATTAATTCTAGGTTTAAAATCTTAAATCGAGTGTATTAAAAGAGAGAGACTGGTCAGTTTTGCTGCAGAACACTTATTCTAATAACCCATTTAATGCCAAAAAAAAAATAATACAAGCATCATTTTAACTTCTGAAGTAAAGTCTTCCCAAAAGACTCGAGCACTTACAGAACGGCTGTTACTGTAACAGCACTGGACAGTCCAACTTACTGGAGGAGAGTGCAAACCGCTCAGATCTGTCACATCTGCTACAAACGGCACAGTGGCTTTGCCAGCTAGCACTGTGTACAATATGATAAGGGGAAAGGGGGGCCATGCTACCCACCCTGAGAGTGAATTCAAGTGTGTTACCTTGGGCTGAAGCATCACTGGGAATCTAACCAATTATTGAGCCATTGCTTAGACTGCCGTGTCATTCTCAATGCACTACAATCTCCCAATTAATACTGTTCTTTCAGATGTCTGAAATAAACGAATCTGTGATGAGAAATGTATCAAGAAGTTTATTCATGAATATTTTGCGTAACAGCTTTCTCTGAGGAAGCTTTCAGGGGGAAATTAAAGACTTTTTAAGGTGTTAAACAACTTTAAAGCCAGTGAAACAACAATGTTTTTGAGTGCTTCTGCCTCAGAAAGTTTTCTTAGAACAGAGCATTAAACCATTCTAAATGACTTCGCTTACATCTCACCCATTTAATTATGCAGAAATAAAAATATTTGTTCATTCCCCACACAGAAGTTTAAAAGCAACAATGAAGTGGAGATAGAGGGGTAGTAAGTGCTGCCCTTTGCGTTGTAAATACACTCCAAAGAATAATGGAGAGAGAAAAGCCTGGAGCAAAGCCATGGCTCTTTTCTTGCCCACAATAACAATGTCCCTACCTTCAGCTCTTATTAAAAGCATAGGACTACTGCTCTCTGTTCGTGGTGACATGTTAATATTTCATATGACTGTTAGCCATTACAAAAAGCCTGGGGCTTTTTCTTTTTCCTCCCAAGTCCCTTTCTTTATTCTCTTCGCTTTTTCTCTCTCTCTCTCTCTGTCACTCCTGTTAATTCTCGGGACTTTAAATAACCGCTGCTCTCATAATCCAGAGATGGGGATTGCACAAGCGATCACATAATTAATTTGATTAGAGTTATTTATTTCTAACTCTGACCTTATTTCAGTCTCATAAACAGAAAAAAAGGCAAGATGACAAGTCTGCCTGCAGTGCAGTGGATTCAGAGTTGACGTAATATCACCTTGTCTTAGGTCGTGACCTCTAATGCCCCAGGGATGACTCCAGCGGGTGTGGTTCATGCTCTGGAAGCTGAGAAAGGGCAGATTTCTGGGAGCAAATAAGGTCAACAGCGTCATGGTCACAAGAAAACTGGAAAAAAAAAAGAAAAAAGAGAGTGCCATTAACATCTTTTTTGCTTTACTTTCATTACATTTTATTTTCATTTTTGTGTGCAAGTTTGGGCATTCCTTAGTGAAATGCCTGCTTTCTTTGGAAAACACCTGTACATTCCTCTTCAGGAATATTTCCGTGCCCAGTTAAGGTATTTGGTTATATTAGAAAAACATAATATGACGTTCTAAACTTACGGTAAATTTTACGTTATGTTACTGTTCTCCAATCTGTTAAACTCCAATGATTAGGAAATGTTAACTATAGAAAAATGACAAAGTAAATCTGAAGCTGATTAAAAGGAGTCTCCACACAGGCTGCATTTCTATAATTTATCTGTATGAATCACCAGCAGTTACAGTGCCTTTATATGTTTAATAAATTTGACTCAGTTATTAAATATACAAGATATACAGGGGTTGGAAAATGAAAGTGAAACACCTGTCATTGTAGTGTGAGAGGTTTCATGGCTAAATTGGAGCAGCCTGGTGGACAATCTTCATTAACTGCACATTGCACCAGTAAGACCATGTGCATCCAATGGTTCAAACATTGTGTCCTGAAGGCGGTGCCGTGTATCAGGACGACAATGCACCAATACACACAGCGAGACTGGTGAAAGACTGGTTTGATGAACATGAAAGTGAAGTTGAACATCTCCCATGGCCTGCACAGTCACCAGATCTAAATATTATTGAGCCACTTTGGGGTGTTTTGGAGGAGCAAGTCAGGAAACGTTTTCCTCCACCAGCATCACGTAGAGACCTGGCCACTATCCTGCAAGACGAATGGCTTCAAATCCCTCTGACCACTGTGCAGGACTTGTGTACGTCATTCCCAAGACGAACTGACGCTGTATTGGCCTCAAAAGGAGGCCCTACACTGTACTAATAAATTACTGTGGTCTTTCATTGTCCAACCCCTGTACGTGACCAAATAAAAAATATTACAAAAGTAATAAAACCCAGGATATGGGTTCTGTAAAATATGAAATACAGCAAAAGATGCCTAAAGTTTTTTGATGCAAAGCACAGGTGTCATTCCTAAACGTGTGTGAGTGATTGAGTATGAATAGGTGTGAGTATGAGAGTGGGTATTTATGTGAGTAAGTGAATGAGTGAGTATGTGATTCTGTATGTGAGAAGTATTTGACTCAATATGTGAGTGAGTGAGCTAATGAAGAAGCTAATGAAGAAGCTAATGAAGAAGCTAATGAAGAAGCTAGTGAAAGTATAAGTGTCAATGTAAGTATATGAGAAAATGAGCATGTATGTGAAGGTGTATATGTGTGCAGTGACACTGACATGGTGGTGGTGGTGTGTTTGTGTGTGTTGTGCTAGTATGAGTGGATCAGACACAGCAGGAATTCAAAATGCTCCTGTAAGGTCAGTGGAGCTGGGAGAATGGAGAGTGAATGGGAATGCAGAATAATGTTATGGCTGATCAGTATATGTGAGTGAGCATGTGTGTGAGTGTGCGAGTGGGTGTTTATGTGAGTGACTGACAGTGTGTGCGAGTGAGTTTCCAGTTCCATGAGGTGCTTTGTGGCTAACAATAAAACTGCACACACAGCTGTTGGTACAGAATTCCTCTGTGAGTGCTTATGATTCTTATAGTGAGAGACTGCCTCTGTTTTTTCCCGGTTTTAACTACACACGCTCGCGCGCACACACACACACACACACACACACACACACACACACACACATTTCAGGTCAAGTGAGTTTCCTGTGAAATTTCACAAAGAATTCCTGCCACGCCAGAAAAAGAAGTGATGAAGTGTTTTATTACAGCTCAGATTGGAGTTTATCTAAAACAAAGCCATGGGTTTTTACCAAATCCTTTCTGGATCAGTTTGATCCGAGCTGTCTGTAGAGTCTCTGTCTGTCTGCAGACTTCACACATACACACACACACTTGTTCAGTAAAGCTGACAGTGAGCGTTTAGGCTGGTTGAGATGATGTGGACCCTCTCCTGCTCTTAGTGTGAGTTTTAGTGCTCCATCCCCCTCACTGTGGCCTGTCAGCTTAGTGTCTGCACCAGGCTGAGTGAACACTCTCTCTCTATTTGTCTCTCTCTCTCTCTCTTTCTCCCCCAAAAAGAGACTTTCACGTCTTATATCCAGCTCAAATCCTATGCTGGATTCCAGCTCCAGCTCAAGAACCTGCAGCATAGCATTAAAGAAGCAATAAGTCGTATTTTAATAGTTCGCTTGTCAGTTAAACTTTACTTATGATCACACGGCTTCCAGCTCAGCTTGTAATGACATCAGAATTCTAAATAAGCCATAGGGCTGGAAAACATGAGGGAATATATAATATACATACAGCCAAATAAGTCAGTGTTTCCTTTGAATGTATTGGGATTAATTGGGAATTTGCTCTTCCTCTGTGGCATTGACCACCTCTACAATTTCAGGAAGACTTTGTAATGGTGTCCCAGCGCAGGCCTGGTGTGTGTAAGGTCAGAATATCGTCCAGCTCCATCGCTTGTGTTGCTATCGTCCTCCTCTGGAAACGGTAACCATGGCAACCAGTGCTCAGCCAGGCCAGCGCTGTATAAAATCACCACCAGAGCTTATGTTATTATGCCCCAAACACAGAGCCGCATGTGCGCACACACACACACACACACACACATACACACATCTTATCACTGCAGCAGACTGTAACACTGTGGCGCTGCACAAACATACCAATCACACACAGTCCACAGATGAGACAATAAGTATGTTATTCTTCTCACAACACAATGGTGTATGGTTTTGCCTCCAAGAGCAAAGCACAGCAATAATGCAACAATCCATATTGTGGCCAAAGGGGTAAATCCCATATAAAAATGCAGTACATCTCCAAAGTTTGTAGAAATCTGTTACAATTAATGGATACTGCAGTTTTTAGGTGCACCCACTCTGGTCACAGATGTTCAGCTGCACATACACAGTTTGTTTAATCTCAGGTGAAATATACGCAACTTTGTGGAGCACACTTCAGGAGCTTCAACAGCAGACATGGTCATGTCTAGGTTACATGTCATGCCTAATGCCAAGTGTGGGCTAGACTTAGTTTAAGCCACCAGCACTGGGCCCTGGAGCAGGGCAATGGTCTTTGAGCTCCATCCAAGACCTCTGGGATGATTTGAAGGTTGCATTCAGATGCTTAGACCGGACACTGCTAAAAAGTTTTAAATGATGCTATTATTGAAAATGTTTTAATATTCTAATTAACTAATAGTGTCCACTAAATATAAAAAAAAAATTTTATACATATTTTATTTTCCCATCAAAATGTTGCATAAAATTAAATCATATACATTCCAGATATAAAATGTGCATGAATATATACTCCTACCATTTATTTAATGCAAAATAAATAAAAAAATAAATAAAAAATCAAAGTCATGCTTTGCTTCCCTCAGCCATTAGATTTTATGAGCTGTTTTATGAATTATGTCTCTTCACTATAGCTTTACATGGCCCTGGAGGCTTAGTGTAAAATGGATATTTCAAATGATAGTGTTTCAAATCCACGCAGCTGTCTCTGCTCTACTGATGTGAATTTTAATGGACTGACCACACTGGAGAGAACTTCCCAGAGCAGGAAACACGCAATAATGTGTGTACGTGAAGAACTGAGGTGATGAGCACTGAAAGTAATTATTCATTGATCAGGCTACAGCTTGAAATATGCATGGGAAATCATAACAGTTCAAAAAAGTATTCCTATGACTTCTGTCTAATCCACCTACTCAACTCGGCCGTTAGCTGGAGGGAAAGATTCAAGAGTAAAAAAAAGGAGAGAGAGACAAAACTTTAGTTCTTTGAGTCTTTCCCTTTGCCTGAAGGCAGCTGAAGTGTTGTAAAGGCCAAACATCCAGAAATTAAAAAAAGGGCTCATAAAAAAGTAATCCAAATATATCTGTAGTTTCTCCTAAACAGCAACGAGGACAGGAAAGATAATGAAGAACTGTTTTCTTAGATATTTCTTCACAAAAAGAGAGAAGAGCCCAAAGGTCTCATATGTTTCTTCTCTTGAGTTTTAACTGAGATCTGTGAAGATTTACTGAGAAAATCACTCTTTTCTCATCAGCACTAAAAAAACTGTTCTTATTTCAGTTTTAACAGGACAGAAGTGTCTCATGTCTCCTTTCCATCTGAAGCTGTTTCCCCTGATGACTGTTTAGATGCATCACTATGAAGTCCCCTGTGCAGATACAGAGTTGAACACAGAGGCAGCTCAGTGCTTGTCTAGCTCCGGTCCAAACTTGTGTCCAGTTTGTCCTCTATGGGCAGACGTGTGCCAGAAGAACCAGACGTCCAGCTCCCACACACCTGCTGCTAATGACAGGTTTGTTCCGCTGCCAGAACACACAGAGAGCAGGAGGACGAGAGACAGTCAGAGATAGGGCATGGACACCAAGAGAGAGAGAGAGAGAGAGAGAGAGAAAGATGCTATAATAGAGAAAAAACAGAGAGGAAAGAAACAAGAGACTAATGAAACAAGTCAGAGGGCAGAAAAAAGCAAAATGAGTGAAATCACAAGTGAAATGAAGGGTCAGAGAGAGAGAGAGAGAGAGAGAGAGAGAGAGAGAGAGAGAGAGAGCTACAGTACAGTATATAGTGTATAGAGTGATGTAAAGATTTACTGGATGAGAAAGTGGCAGCTAAAGGTGAGTTCACCCAGGAGCACAGTGACAGAAAGATGACCTTTCACTGCTCTTTAACAGTCAGCATCTGAGCAAGAACCAGAGGAGAATGAAAGAAAATGACACTGGTTTTCTTTGGCCAAAACACACTGATTAGAAGTGGAAGACACATAAAAGCTTTATTGGGTTTTGGAACGCTAGAAGTACTGAGTTTAAAATCTTTTCATTCGGATTTAGCTATAACACAGCTGTAAGTACTCGGAACTCTGATCTGTAATTAGAAATAAGCTCTGCAGGAGATTTGTTAAAGGCCTGTGTGTTGTTTTGATGCATTGAAGAGTTCCAACACAGCTGTTACTTTCAGTCCCTTTTTGCTCTTTCTTCTTGTTGAAGCATTGCAGCAGTGGAATATTCTAATTCATTCTGGCCAAATGAGCCTTTATGTAGAGGTCATTGGAGGAAATAGCAGGTGCTTTGGAGCAGATCACTAACTAGCAGCACCACAATGGCCATTAAATTATCCATATTTTCTACAGAATTCTACAGATTTCTGTGATCAAATCCAGCTACAAGAATATTATAAAATCTATTACTGATGTTGGTTGATTAGTTCTGGTTACTCACCCCACACGTCCCAAAGGTACTGGATGAAGCTCCATCACTCCAAAGAACATAGCTCCATTGTACCACAGCATAACGTTCTTGGGCTTTATACCCCTCTACCGTATACTATAGTGTGGTGACATTAGATTCCAGAATGTCACATTTCAGTGCATGCTTTTATATGGACTTTTTACAAGCTGTATGTGTGCAACTGAAAGTAGGTGTACATTAATTTAGCTGAATTCCCTGATTATAAGGCTATCTACAGACTTTGGACAAACCGTGGACATATTTTTTTC
This sequence comes from Hoplias malabaricus, assembly GCF_029633855.1. NCBI lineage: Eukaryota > Metazoa > Chordata > Actinopteri > Characiformes > Erythrinidae > Hoplias > Hoplias malabaricus. The sequence goes on along the minus strand of NC_089816.1, from coordinate 3,533,885 downwards.
TTGAATAAGCACTTATACATCAAGCAGCACCAAAACAAATTCATATTTGTTAACCCTAGCCAGCCCTGCCTTGTATCTCTGGATTATTTCTGCTGAATCCTGATCTTCCAACTGCCTCCAAGCCAGAGCTCAGTCCAGTTTCACACTGGACCTCAAGACTGTGAGCTATTTGGGTACTCTCTATGGGACAATCCATCGTCATGAGCCCTCAGGAGAAATGAACAAAGCTCTGAGTCCCTGATGCATTTACAAACCACTGGACTGACAAAAAATAAAATAAAATAAAATACTCCAAGGAATAAACACAATAGGGAAATCCTCTTAGAAAGTGCAGATATTATTTTTCTCCAGAACACTGGACATTTTTCAATAGGGGCATTGTTTATTGTTCTGATCCACAGCCAACGCTACCTGGAATCACTGGGCGCAAGGCAGGAACACACCCTGAAGTGGGTAACACACACACACACACACTCACATTCACTCACACCTATGGACACTCTTGAGTCACCAAGAGTGTTGAGAAAAGTATCCTTCCTTTGCAAGCATATGAAATTCATCAATTCATTTTTAGTTTAATATGATGTCAGCCCACCCATTGCAGCTATAACACCATCAGTCTTCTGGGAAATTCTGGCTTTCCACTAGGTTTAGGAATGTGTTTATGGAAAATTTTGACCATTCTTCCAGAAGCACGTGTGAGGTCTGACACTGATATTGGACGAGGCCTGGCTCATAGTCTCTGCTCTAATAGATCCCAAAGATGTTCTATAAGGCTGAGGACTTGTTCTTCCACACCAAACTCGCTCATTCATGTCCTTATGGACCTTGCTTTGTGCACTGGTGCACAGTCATGTTGGAACAGGAAAAGGCCATCCACCAAACTACTCACACAAAGTTGGGAGCATGAAATTGTTCAAAATTGGTATGCTGAAGAATTAAGAGTTCCTTTTACTAGAATTAAGGGGCAGAGCCCACCTCCTGAAAAACAACCCCGCACCACAATCTCCCCCATCCTCAACTTCAGATTTGGCACAATGCAGTCAGACAAGCAACTGCCAATCCCAGACTCATGCATCGGATTGCCAGACAGCGAAGCGTGATTTGACACCCCAGAGAATAAGTGTCCATTGCTCTAGAGTCCAGTGGTGGTATGCTGAACTTGTTGCTCAGGTGCACCCTATCATGGTACTTTGCTGGAATTCACTGAGCTCCTGAGAGTGACCCATTTTTTCGCAAATGTTTGTAGAAGCGGTCTGCATGACTAGGTACTTAGTTTTATACACCTGTGGCCACGGAAGTGATTGGAACACCTGAATTCAATTATTTGGATTGGTGAGTGAATACTTTTGGCAGTATAGTACATATGAGGTGTGTATAGGTTTATGAACCAGAATTAGTCCTCAATTATTTACTATAACCATTTGCTAACCTCGAATTATCTTTTGGATTAAACAAGCTGAGGTCTGTACTGACAGACTGCCTAGTGTGGTGCCTTTTTAAACAGCACTGCTTATAACTTACAACTGCATAACTGTTGTCTCTTAGGGAACATCTGTATATATCCTAAAAATATGAACATCTTAATGATTTAAAGACCATTTACATGACAATAAACTACATAAAGGGTGCTCTCTGATTTTTTCAAGGTGATGTGTACAAGGTGTACATGATATTACAGGACAATGTTGTTGTGAATAGAATTAAGATGAAATAGCTGTGCAAAATGGGATTGCATCCTCTGCTAAGAGAAAGCATTGTTTAAATATAAAACCCAAGAAAACAATAATATTTATTGGTCCATAAGGGAATTTATTTCATATCATCAAATCAACATTGCTGGAAAACTTGTGTATCAAAACATTTGCAGATGCATTAAAGCACATTAAGGCAGGCTCTTCCATTTATCTAGAATAAATGGGAAAATATTGCATCTCGGATCAAGCTGATGAAATTACATTTATAAATATTCTAGGGCTGGGGAAATAAATAAATATTTGAAGGCAAAACATTGCTCTATAATTCATAAGAAAATTGGATTAATTATTAATAGGACAAGTGCAGCTCTTGAGCTAATATTTCATAATTTCCCTGTCCCAGTCTTGCTGCGAATCCAAAGCAATTTGCAAGACCTCATCTTAAAAGCCATTCGGCGGCATTTCAATAGTAGTGCCCTCAAACAATAGCTGCTCTTACATTCTGCAACAAAATGAAATATCATTTCAAATGGGTGAAAAATTAATTTGTGGGCACTAAGCCGTAATTAAAATGTTCTCTGGTATCTCACAGAACTCGGGAGATTTCCTCTTGACCCCTCAGTGGAGTAACAATAAACTCCTTCATTTGCATTGTACATTTACACATCCCGGGTGTACACTTAAAATTCATTAGTCGCTCTTTAGTAGACAGTGGAATTAAATTATAAAGTGAACCAAACCCTTGCTTTTATTGTTTTAGTTTTCAGCCCCCTGTAATGTTTCCATCCCACTGTGTCATAACAAAACGTGTTAATACTATCACCACTACTTCTCAGTTGGGTCCAGAAGGTTTTAGACAATGACACAATTTTAATAATTTAGCCTCTGTACACCACCACAACACATCCGATACAGACAAATCAAGATGGGACTGACATACTTCTAATGCCTTCTGCCTGCTCTTTAGTTATTCTGGAGTTGATTCAAAGATTTGCCTTTGTATTTCAGTAGGAACTGTCATGGGAAATCTCAATGTATGATCCAAAAAGTGTCAGTGAGGAAGCTATCATTAGAATAAGGAAACAAAGCATATCTATCAGAGCCTGCTTTTCAGTTATTAAAGACGAAACTGAAGGCAGAAAGATCCACCAACATATAACAAATAAAGGTGGCTCTGTTAAAGTTATGGCAAAACTTCTTAAGGGAGGACCCCCAGCATTCGGTGATGTTCATGGGTTCCAGTCATCAGCCAGTGACTATAAAGGATTTGCATCCAAGTAGCAAAAGGTAATCCTGTTATTTATAATTGTACTAGATTCTTCAAATTCTTGAGAGCTTGTCAAAAGGTTTAATACAATATTTCTGCATTCTACATTTCTGCATGCAGTCTACATTTTGTCTTGGTTTCTTTTTTCTCATTTATTGTGGATGTGTACTAAGGCAAAGTTTATTGTACTTTGAAAATCGTATCAGTGTCCAAATATTTCTGGACTCGGTTATATTTTACAGTGTTCCATCATCACTGTAAAACATGTGACCCATTAGTTACTTAAAAAAAATATGGCAACAAAGTTACAGGCAATATTAATGAGTAGATTCTAATGTTGAAACTTTTAATTAACATTCATTGAATAAATAAACTAAATTTAAGTCTTTAAATTAAATTGTATAATATAGCTCAAAAATATTTAGTAAATCCAAATTAATTTCACAAGGAAAATTAATTAATATTGACTATTTATCTGAGTAAACTTAATTATTATTTACTAAATATCTTGCAAGTATTTATTTACATTTTCTAATGATCTTGCAAAAATTGATTAGCATGTACTAAATATGTATACAAATAAAAGCTTGTTTCTATTTACTAATTATAGTAACTTTATATCTATTCAATAATATCACGTGTCATTTTGTTGCCATAATTTTTTTATTTTAAATCTACCAAATATGTCCTTTTTGTGCCATGTTTGAGTCAACAGATCAATATGCATAAAAATAATACCAGGTAAACATTTATTCAACTCTTGCAACATTTATTCATACAAAAATTGAAAATTGATAACTATAACTACAACAAGGATCACAGGCAGAATATTTTTTGGGGATGTGAATCAAGGTCAAAACTTGTTGGTGCACTTAAATCACAACAATGTTTTGAGACCATCTCTTATACCAGATCAATCTAATTAGGATTCAGCATGCACCTGCAAATAGATGAATATTAATTTTAACTTAATAAGCAAGTGTTATGTTTTAGTGTTGGTTTTAGTTCATTCAGAAATGTTCATTTTGGTTTCCAGCTTGCATGTCTGGAAAGGCACCATTAATGCAGAGAACTATGTTCAGGTTCTAGAACAACATATGCTCCCATCTAGACGCCATCTCTTTCAGGGAAGACCCTGCGTTTTTCAACAAGATAATGCCAGACCACATTCTGCAGCAATCACATCATCATGGCTACGTAGGAGAAGGATCCGGGGACTGACTTTAAACTTTTGATCTGTGATTTGTGTTCTATTCTGAATAAAATATTAGATGTTGGCACCTCCACATCATTGCATTCAGTTTTTATTCACAATTTGTTTAGTGTCCCTACTTTTTTGGAATCCGGTTTGTAAAATTGTATAGAAATTGGAATTTTTCTTGCTTTTAAAAAGTACTAATTATATTGTTTATAATAGTGCTCTCAAGTCACGCTCAAATTTGGTTTTACGATTCAGATTTACAGTAAAAAAAAAGTAAACTAGGAGCCATATCGGCTACAGCCTGTTTTCGAACACTACTATAAAATGGCCGAAACACAAATTAGTGCAATTAAACAGTGAATATAACACCGTTTCTGACACAGAAATAACATCAACAGTAAACATTAAGAGCAAACTGACTGGTCTACTTTAACAGTAACCATCAAACATATGGTGCGGAAACAGAAAATGTGATTGGGAAATAGATTTTTTTAAACTTAGCAGGAAACCAAAGAGATTAAAAATAAAAACAAATTTAGCTATCACTACCTATCTCTCTCTCTCCCTGCTCATAGCAGAGGCATCTGGTGTTTTTTTAGACAACGAAAAGAATTTCAAACGTTGAATACCACGAACAGAAATGAGGATAAATCTATTCCTGCTCCATGGTTTTGCTGTTTTGGATAATTTAAGGTGGAAATGCCTCCAAACTCCGGAGACAGCTAACTGCGTTACTAAAAGTGCTACAAAACAAAACATCTCAAGTTACAAATGAGTGTCTCTGGTAATTCAATCGGTGAATTAAAAACTTACAGACAAGTTAAACTTCATCCACGTACAAACAGCTGACATTTTTTCCCCTCAAAGACACCGATCCACATTAAAAAATGCGAAGCTTAGAACTTTAGATATTTTAGATATTTTTACTTTTTTAATTTAGGTAAAAATTGTTCTTTCCCTATTAACAATTTAAAAGCTCTTAACTTTGGGAAGTCCGAGGACGTTCAGAACCCAATAATGCTGGTGTCCACAAGTTTCAAAATGAGTTGTGTATGACGTGTATGATGTGTAGAAGTGTATGATTAAAATTAAAGACCTCCCAATGTATCCAGTACATTTTCTGGATATTTGGCGTTACTGATAAAATATGAATACATTCTATTCAACATATCCCAGCTAATTTTATTCTGCCAAAATTGTGTAAATTGAAATTAATACTTTGTTCAAATTTGTTGAATTTAGCTCAACTTGAGTTCAAACTAGTTTTTTAACTAAATATTAATTGACCCCAGTCCCACACAGTGAAATTGATTTGAGTTCCATCAAAGAAAACATGCAGCAAAGGCATGTTTATTGATTTGTTCTGTTCTTAGGATAATATTGTATCCAAATATATGTGAGAATATGTAGCATATTAATAATTAATAATTAGGGATTTCTTTTTTTTTTTTTTCATTTTTAGTACTACGCATAAGTAACCATAAAATGAGAAAAGAGTGGTAGAATTTTTGAAATTTGAACTTTATGTTCCACAAACACGCTTTAAAACTATTTGTACATCTAATACCAAATATGGCATTTTTAAAGCAATTTTCTATTCATTACCTGGGTTTCACATAATAAAGGATTGCTGTAGTAGGTCATACTGAGCAGATGTTTGTTTCCTGTTCAGGATGAGTTAACTTATTTTAACTATGGTTAAAATAATTTTAAAAACGGTTAAAAAGAAGTTATATGCCCTTGAGCACCCAAACATCCAAAACAACCTTTGCACTCTGTGTAGGTTTATTGTTTTAAGTTGCTGCACAGTTTATCAGTTAAAATCTACCCCATCCATCACACATGGCCCAGCAGAAGACCACCAATGAGTAGATGTTATTTAGATGGTGCACCATTCTTGGTTCAGCAGTGACACTGAAGGAGTAGTAGAGTCTTTGTTTGGCTTGGTACAAATGTTATAGATACGGAGACCTTACTTGGATTTTAAATCACTGTACACCTCCTAACCACTATTTCAGACGCACTTAGAATCTAGGGCCAAAATACTTCTGCTCTTCCAACTATTCTTTTTTAAATGGAAGGTGTTTACAGGAATCCACCTTTCCCCTACTATTGAGTCCAATAGTGATTGAAGTAATTGAAGTAATTCAAACATTTGAATACATAGTGTATTTATGCTGTGAGACAGCTTTATCATGTCTTTCCTAAAGCAATTCATATGTAGTCCATCACTGATAAGACTCTCATTTCATTTCAGCAGAGTAAACAGAGCATAGTAGAACTGCTATACTTATCTGAATATTGACTTACAGAGATTTTAATTACTTTTAAAAACATTGATTATTTCCTTAATAATCTACTGTGTTAATAAGTCCCTTTTTTTTCCCGCTTCCTGCAGAGTGTGTTTAATTGTTAGCCATGCGCAGACTGCAGACTAGCCCCTCAGGAGCTGAGGTTTCCGGTCAAAATATCAATCACCAAAATGAGATTGGCCCATTAAAGGACTTTAATTACCTAATCACTGAGGCGGGCAAGAAGTGTGGAATCAATTAAAAAATATCATGTAAACCATGACAGTTTCCACGAGAGCAGGACTCTGAGAGCAGGATCTTAAAGATGAGTGACAGCACACTGCACAAAGTGCAGAAAGGTAAGCTCTGCTGCAGGAGGAAGATTTCTCATCAATCTTTCAATTTAAATCAAATCTAACTCCAACTGGGGAAAGAAATTGCAGTGTGTTATATCTCGGGGTATGTACTTTCAGAGGGTACACGGATCGGACGATCCATGATAGATACCTTCTGGTGCAACAGGCTGATTTACATTTATTTTAGACCAAAAATATTTTATAATTCTCTCAAGTAAATATTTATAATTCATCAACATTTGACGGATTAAAGAGTTTGTCCCTCTTTGCTGCATTAACAACAACTGATGTTAGATGATTAGTCCTGTATCACTTAAAGCTCTCTAGTTCACTCCAGAGAGCTCACAGCTCAATGTTGGGGGGTTTAATACCCATCTAGCCCACTCTTGGTACTGAACATAGTGACATAGATTCATGTGCAATTGTTTTATCCGATGACTATCAACAAATGTTAAAACACAGTGTTTTTAGCAGACAGAAACCGTTGTTCAAAATCTGCAACAACCAAGCAAGCTGAGAGAATCGGTCTCTGACCTGTGGCCGTCTGAGAGCAGTCGCAGTGACATCATGGCTTCACCCCATGATTAAAACTGTACTCATTAATTATCTCTGGGATCTTTTTAGCAGCATTGGGGTGAGGTAATCGCAATCACAGTGGGTCAAGCGGGACTTAAAATAGCCCAGAGATCATGGAGAGATGAATGTATGAATGTTGACATGGCCTGGAATCTCCAGGGTTCTAATATAGAGGTTAATAGGGGCTAGGAGACAGATAATGGTGTCTGAATGATGACCTCCTCACATCCAGTGGAATATCCATTCAGAGAGAAGGCCCAGTGCATTTACACTGCTATAAAACCACTGAGATCTGAACACAATAAAGTAATCAACAAAGGTTTCAGGTTTGATTAAGTGTGTAAGCACACTGTACATATTACAGAGGGCTAATAGAAAAAATTCAGACTGTGGCAAGAAAACACACACATGCACACAGACACACACAAACACACAACACTCATCCAAATTTTCATCAAATTTTAAAATCAGATATTTGTTCCTCTTTGCTGTCGTAACAGCTTTTACGATTCTTCTGTTCTGGGAAAGATTACACTAGATGTACATTTTGTTTTTTTAGATCAAGAAGAGGAAAAGATTATGGAATCCCATGTGTTTTAACTTTAAAAATCTAATACTGGCACAAATTTTTACATTTCAGTCTGCAATTAGGGAGTCCTAAGACATTTTAATTAGTTTTAGAAATTGAAAGGAATCATGGTCCCAAAAATAGACTGTATAATTGCACATAGAATGGAATTATACAACTGTAATTGTCAGGATATTACACAGTATGGAATTGTCAAGTGGAATGGCAAGGATTAAAAAACTTGAAATGTGTTTGTTTTAGAGGGAAAACATACAAAATAAGGGGTAAACCATTTAATTTAAAGACTTTTTTTTTTCAGAATTTAATCATGAACTTTTTAGTGACTCTGAACCATTATTTGGGTTTTATATGACATTTTATTGTATATGCTAAATCCAAATAAAGTGCTGAAACTGTGTGTGTGTGTGTGTGTGACATGCATCCTGAAGAATATTCTCTTTGTCACTATTTCCCAGAGCTCAAACTTGCAGAATGCAGAAAGGTTCTATACAGTATCTTCCCTCAAACTAGATCTGATCTCAGTGCAAAAGACAGCAATCCACTCACAGTCCAGTCTGGGGAGCATCAGCTCTATCTTTAAAACATGAACTTTTGGGAATGTTGTCAAGATCTTGATGAACCCTGATAGATCTTTTGCTTAATTGGTCCAACTAATCATGTAGCTAGACAAAATAATTCATCTATTTATGAAGCTTTAGTTTTGCAGCTCTCAAGGACATTTTTTATAGCAGGTGGCTTCCAAATTTGGCAAATACAAATTTGGGGGTCCATAACAGGGTTTTATACAAGTGAAAGATAAAACAAAATCAAATAAAATCGAGGAAAAATAGAGAAAGGGCAGATATGAGTTTCCCAAGTGAAATATACCAAATAGATGAATGAATAAGCCAAATCTGAACCAGGTATACAGTTATTTACAGTATATTACAGAGTGGTGGTGGTGGTGGTGAAGTAGTGTTACTGAGACAGAATGGGGTTGTACCCAATGTGTATTGTAGCATGTTGTTCAACGACACACAATTATTGCAATTAAACACGGGTGCAGTTTTGAACCCAAGTAAAGTGGGCTTTATAGTTAAAATACAGTTAAAGTTCACCTGGACTGTGAAGGTTGAGGTGTGGTCCTATTGGAGGGAGGTTTGAACGAAATAAAACCCATGCACTCCACACAAAGCTGTGAATATTTCATGGAAAAGGAGTGAGCACCTCTCATAAATTTTTCAGGCGTCAGACAGCGAGCGGTGGAGGGAAGGGAAAGGTGTTCTCAGTCACACACAAATACTGCTGTCTCGCACAATTAACTCTAAACACTCCTCTATTAGTGCATTAAAGAGTGAAATTTATGTTCTTTTCAAAGTGCCTTTTATCACAGATAACACAGTGTTTGAGAGGAAGATTGCGTAGAAAGGCCAAGGATCTGTTCAGTGACATTTAAAGCTCCTGTACCATCTACTGGCACAATGTTTTAATCGCACAGATGTCCAGAGCTGCTGAAGGGAAGGAAACTGACGAGCACCAGATACTGATCATGTGAGCCAAAGATAGTATTAAGTGATAATCAGTTACTCTTAAGCAACAGGTAGTATCAAGAGAGCACTAGATACAATTAAGTGAACACCAGTTCCTATCAAGGAGATGAGCATAAAATAACATAAAGTGATCAACAGATACAATTAGATTGGCACCAGATATTATCAAATAAGCAACAGATACACTCAGGTGAGCATCAGATGCTATTAAATCTAAACCAGTATCAAGTGGATACAAAACTGAAAACCAAATACCCTCTGGACAGCAGTAGCTCACAACTTGTTGGCCTAAATTTTTTCATAAGCTCCATACAAGTACAAAAAAAAAACAACAGTGATAATGTCTGACCTTTCACCTCAGGATGGAATGGATAAAGAGAATTGGTGTTGCTTTGATTTAACTTCTAATTCTAAAATCTGCTTTGTTCTCATTTCTTTCTTTGTTTCTTTTAATCATGCCTTTAGTCAGCACTTTCAAACCTGCATTCTGAGCCTTTTTTCAACACCACAAACCAGTCTGAAACAGCCAAAGGTTACAGACATAAATATTTCATAGAGCGCACTTCAAACAGACCTGTAAAACAGGTCAAATTAAATAGAATAAACAGCAGAACTAGAGTGGAAGGAAGCCAAATAAGTAAATATATAATATGTACATGTTGTATAGTCCTGTATGTAATACTGTAAATAATCTGAAAAACGTCTGACTGGATTTGTTTAATGTCAAATGCATGTATGTGAACAAGACAAATTCATCATGTGTGTGACCTACTTCGTGAAATGGCGATTCTGACTGTGATTCTGATCCGAGCTGGTTTCTTTGGTTTGTTTTCGTGGCAGAAAACATGGGGATCCACAGAAAGCCTTTGGTAAAGTTAAACTCTTCAATGCTTTTCAATAAAAGCTGTGTAAATGTCAACTCCCATTTTAGCATCAAGCAGCTTCACATGGACACAGGCAGGAAATCTGAGCCTCTCAAGCCTGCTGCCACTAGAAACTCGGAAGCTGCTCTTATTGCTGCCAATAACAAAAGCAAAGATAGTATTCAGTACTAATTATTTCTAACGTGGCCCATTACAACAAGATGACAGATTCTGTTGAATGTGTAAATTCTAAACTTCTGATTGGTACTACATTTATATCCACATATATATCTATGCACTGACCAGACAAAGTTTGGCCTGCATCCTGACATCCTCAAGAACTTTTACAGGTGCACCATAGAGCATCATCACGGGCTGCACCGGTTATGACTGCAAAGCCCTTAAAGTCATCCAGCACACAGACTGTTCTTCATTTTGCCCTCAGGTAGGAGATGCCGCAGTATCCAGGCCAGAACTAACCAGCTAATGAACAACTTCCATGGTCCATCGGACTTCTGAAGAAGCTGTGAAGCTGTTCGTCCCTCTCCCCAACACCACTTCACACTGCTACTTTATATATTTGGTACATTTAGTGTATTGCAGTTTATTAAAAACGTTTCTGCTATGGACATTATCAATGGACAGTATCACTGAGTTACTTTAATTTTTACTTATTTGTCTTATCTCTCTCAGATTATTCCTGATCAAATATATTGCACATAGTAAAGGTTTTATTGCTGTAATAAAGTATATAATTTCACTGTAATAGACAATATCACTAAGACACTTTATATTTCAGGTCCAGAACCTACCTGGAATCATTGGGCACAAGGCGAGAATACTCCCTGGAGGGGGAGCCAGTCCTTCACGGGGCAACACACACACTCACACACTCACACCTACGAACACTTTGGAGTCGCCAATCCACCTACCAACGTGTGGAGGAAACCGGAACACCCGGAGGAAACCCACGCAGACACAGGGAGAACACACCACACTCCTCACAGACAGTCACCCGGAGGAAACTCACGCAGACACAGGGAGAACACACCACACTCCTCACAGACAGTCACCCGGAGGAAACCCATGCAGACACAGGGAGAACACACCGCGCTCCTCACAGACAGTCACCCGGAGGGTACCCACACAGACACAGAGAGAACACACCGCACTCCTTACAGACAGTCACCCGGAGGAAACCCACGCAGACACAGGGAGAACACACCACACTCCTCACAGACAGTCACCTGGAGGAAACACACACAGACACAGGGAGAACACATCACACTCCTCACAGACAGTCACCCGGAGGAAACACACACAGACACAGGGAGAACACATCACACTCCTCACAGACAGTCACATGGAGGAAACCCACACAGACACAGGGAGAACACACCACACTCCTCACAGACAGTCACATGGAGGAAACCCACACAGACACAGGGAGAACACACCACACTCCTCACAGACAGTCACCTGGAGCGGGACTCGAACCCACAACCTCCAGGTCCCTGGAGCTGTGTGACTGCAACACTACCTGCTGCACCACCGTGCCGCCCTGTATTTTCAAATTGTATTCTTTAATTCATTCATTCATTGTCTGTAAGTACTTATTCATCTCAGTGAAATGGTGGGTCCGGAGCCTACCCGGAATCACTGGGCAAGGCAGGATCACACCCTGGAGGAGATTCCAGTCCTTCACAAGGCGACATTCACTCACACATTTGCTCACACTCTCACACCTATAGACGGTTTTTGAGTCACCAATCCACCTACCAACGTGTGCTTTTGGATTGTGGGAGGAAACCAGAGCACCCGGAGGAAACCCTCTAGGACACGGGGAGAACACACACAGTTGGTCTGTATGCCGTAGATTTCCATTCTGTACCAAAAAAACTCATTTTATGACTATGCAACTGAGCAAAATAACCTTTATTTAATGGATTAGTAATATTTCAACATGAGAGCCAAGTAAATGAAATAACACTCCATGACTAGCATCACATTTGTGACACATTCACAACTTTTCGTTCCCTTTAACTTGTTTAACTTTGCTGCCAGAGTATTTGTAGTTGCACGGAGAACACTCAAGGAGCCCAAAGATGAAAAAATATCAACTTAAAGTGATCAGATAGCCCACATCTAATTTATTTGTTTATTTCTATGTTGATCAATAAGATCAAAGGTAAACAGGCCCCTAGTGACTTAATGGAGTTCAATAAAGTAAGGATTAGTGACTGAAGAGTTTCCATGGATCAAAACCAGGAGATCAAGTAAAAGCAGCTTATTTTAGCTTCTTTTTACTGACAGTATTACATTTGCACTAGCTGCACTTTTTCGTGTTTACGGTTACACAGCTGCCATTAAAAATTAACCATAAAAACAGGATGTGGAATACGTCACTAAGGAAAAAAGTCCTCTTGTGAACAAACCCTAATCATCAGCATGTGTCATTGTAGCTTTTTTTGACTTTACCCTGCTATGTATCCGTTAAGAAAAATAACACCATACTGCATCTAATGGCTTTTTGTGCAAGAGAATGCACACATATAGAAGCACTAAGGGCGGGCCTATTATTGATTTGCTCCATGAAGTAAAGTATGCATTCCTATTCATGTGTTTTCTTATGATCATTTGTGACAAAATATAAACATCGGTAAATATTTATATATCAGTGATGTATATGTGAGGAATGCATTAAAAGCCAGCTACTTGTCTTGCTCTGTTAACACATGAATATTAAAGTATCTAAAAGCCTTTAGAGTTCACAGGTTTTGGGCTAAAGTATGCATCATGTACATGGTGTAGATCACACACAAATTTCCCAGTACACACTAGTCCTCATTATGCAGCCGTATTATGAAGAATGCACACCGGCAAAAGCATGTGTTTGTGGGGCCTTTGTTCCTCATATCTCTGGGCCTCTCAGGGTTCTGAGCCACAAAGAATGAATTTGCTGTTGTTTTGTGATGTGGGATGCAGGTCACTCCGCAGGTAAATCTGCTCAGATCTGCCTCCCATAAAAAAGCGAGTAACTGGGGATCAACCTGATAGACCCCCACTCTCCATCAGAGTCTCCCACAGTCTTGCCTTCTCTCTGAGTGTCAACAGCCCAGCTGGCCACCAACGTCAAAAGACGTTGATATGTGGTTGAATGTTGGTCGTGACGTCGGATGACCAAAATTTTACGTCAGGGTAACGTCTAATACCGATGTTAAACTGACGTAAGAGACTGACGACATATGACACTGATATTTTGTTAGTTTTAAGACTTGATATTATGTAACCACAATCCAACGTCTAATAAACGTCATATCCTCATGTCAAATAGACGTAAAATACCAACATTTAGTTGTAAGGTATGGTGACCAAATCCCAACCTCTGATTAACGTCTGAATTTTAACGTCAGTTCAACCTGCCATTCTAACATCAATAGACGTTGATAATTTGTTGGTTTTAAGTAGTGATGTTATGCAACCAAAATCCAACATCTTCCAAACGTCACATCCTGATGTCAAATTGACGTAAATTACCAACATTAAGCTGTAAGGTATGGTGACCAAATCCCAACGTCTGATAAACGTCTGAATTTTAACGTCAGTTCAACCTGCCATTCTAACATCAATAGACGTTGATAATTTGTTGGTTTTAAGAAGTGATGTTATGCAACCAAAATCCAACATCTTCCAAACGTCACATCCTGATGTCAAATTGACGTAAATTACCAACATTAAGCTGTAAGTTATGGTGACCAAATCCCAACGTTTGATTATTTTCTGAATTTTAACGTCAGTTCAACCTGCCATTCTAACATCAATAGACATTGATAATTTGTTGGTTTTAATTTGTGCTGTTATGTAACCAAAATACAACATCTTCCAAACGTCACATCCTGATGTCAAATTGACGTAAATTACCAACATTAAGCTGTAAGGTATGGTGACCAAATCCCAACGTCTGATAAACATCTGAATTTTAACGTCAGTTCAACCTGCCATTCTAACATCAATAGACGTTGATAATTTGTTGGTTTTAAGTAGTGATGTTATGTAACCAAAATCCAACATCTTCCAAACGTCACATCCTGATGTCAAATTGACGTAAATGACCAACATTAAGCAGTAAGTTATGGTGACCAAATCCCAACGTTGAATAAACATCTGAATTTTAACGTCTGTTCAACCTGCCATTCTAACATCAATAGACATTGAAAATGTGTTGGTTTTAATTTGTGATGTTATGTAACCAAAATCCAACATCTTCCAAATGTCACATCCTGATGTCAAATTGACGTAAATTACCAATATTAAGCTGTAAGTTATTGTGATTAAATCTCAATGTCTGATAAACGTCTGAATTTTAACGTCAGTTCAACCTGCCATTCTAACATCAATAGATGCTGATAATATGTTGGTTTTAATTTGTGCTGTTATGTAACCAAAATAAAACATCTTCCAAACGTCACATCCTGATGTCAAATTGACGTAAATTACCAACATTAAGCTGTAAGGTATGGTGACCAAATCCCAACATCTGATAAACGTCTGAATTTTAACGTCAGTTCAAACTGCCATTCTAACATCAATAGACATTGAAAATTTGTTGGTTTTAATTTGTGATGTTATGTAACCCAAATCCAACATCTTCCAAACGTCACATCCAGATGTCAAATTGACGTAAATTACCAACATTAAGCTGTAGGTTATGGTGACCAAATCCCAACGTTTGATAAACGTCTGAATTTTGACGTCATTTCAACCTGCCATTCTAACGTTAATAGACGTTGAAAATTTGTTGGTTTTATTTTGTGATGTTATGTAACCAAAATCCAACATCTTCCAAACGTCACATCCTGAGGTCAAATTTACGTAAATTACCAACAATAAGCTGTAAGGTTTGGTGACCAAATCCCAACGTCTGATAAACGTCTGAATTTTAACGTCAGTTCAACTTGCCATTCTAACATCAATAGACGTTGATAATTTGTTGGTTTTAAGTAGTGATGTTATGTAACCAAAATCCAACATCTTCCAAATGTCACATCCTGATGTCAAATTGACGTAAATTACCAAC
Source organism: Hoplias malabaricus (assembly GCF_029633855.1). Lineage (NCBI taxonomy): Eukaryota > Metazoa > Chordata > Actinopteri > Characiformes > Erythrinidae > Hoplias > Hoplias malabaricus. The sequence goes on along the minus strand of NC_089816.1, from coordinate 3,518,439 downwards.
AATAAGTTGTAAGGTATGGTGACCAAATCCCAACGTCTGATAAATGTCTGAATTTTAACGTCAGTTCAACCTGCCATTCTAACATCAATAGACGTTGAAAATTTGTTGGTTTTAAGTTGTGATGTTATGTAACCAAAATCCAACATTTTCCAAACGTCACATCCTGATGTCAAGTTGATATAAAAAATGCCAACCTTAAGTTATAATATAGGGTGACCAAAACCCAACGCCTGGTAAACATTAGACTAACATCAATAGACATTGATATTTTGCAGGTTTTAGGTCATGGAGTTTAGTACTTCAAATTTAACGTCATCTTGATGTAAAATACCTACATTTATTTGTTAGGTATTGGTAATCAAAACCCAGTGTATGATAAACATCATAATCTAAATGTCAACTCAATGTGACATTCTAACAATATTGGATATACTTAGTTGGTTTAAGATGCAATATTCATTCATTTATTAAATGTAACTGCTTATCCACTTTAGGGTTGCAGTGGGTCCGGAGCCTACCTGGAATCAGTGGGGCACTTGTCCTTCACAGTGCGACACACACTCACACACTCATTCACACACTTATACCTATGGACAGTTTTGAGTAGCCAATTGAGCTACCAACATGTGTTTTTGGACCATGGGAGCAAATTGGAACACCCTGAGAAAACCCACATGAACACAGGGAGAACACACCCAACTAATCACAGACAGTCATGCGGAGTGGGGTTCGAACCTACAGCTGCACCCTAGATTTGTGTGACAGCGACACTACCTGTTGCAGTCCCAAGTTGAATTTTATAAAAAATTCCATACATCATACTCTACCATACTGAAATTAATTAATTAATTCATTGTCTGTAACCACTAATCCAGTTCTGGGTCACAGTGGGTCCTGAGCCTACTACGAATTACTGGGAGCAAGGCAGGAACACACCCTAGAGGGGTCGCCAGTCCTTCGCAGGGTGACACACACTCATACATTCACACCTATGGACACTTTTGAGTCACCAATCCACCTAACAACATGTGTTTTTGGACCTTGGAAGGAAACCTGAATACCTGGAGGAAACCCCCGTGGACACAGAAAAAACACACCAAACTACTCACAGTCACCTGCCGCTCCAGGACCCTAGAGCTGTGTGACAGCGACAGTCACCTGCCGCTCCAGGACCCTAGAGCTGTGTGACAGCGACAGTACCTGCAGCACCATCGTGCTGCCCCAAGCTGCAATGTTAAGAAACCAAAATGCAGTGTGTTCAAAACATTATTCTGATGCCATATTGACATAACATAACAAAATTCAGTTGTGAGATACCATGAACAAAATGTAAAATTATAGAATAAGAAATCATTAAAATCATTTAAAATTAGTTTTAGGAGATCAAAAACTACTGAGATGTTCTTAAGTGGGCAATAATCTGAGCGGTCCAATGGTGGACCAGCAGTGGCCTACCATCAGTGGGTTACCAACATTTTCAAGCCATTTGACAGGTATATGCTCGCCGTCTTAAGAATACAAAACACACTATAAATAAATGCTGTAGCGAGTTTGCTACTGTATTGTAATGTATTTTTGAATACAGTGTTTTACTGTGTATTGTAATGTATCTTGGGTAACAGACTGGAAGCAGCAATAAAGCAATTAATTTTTTTAACGTCAGTTGTAGGCCTCACTACAAAACAAAACCAGAACAGGACAAGTGAATACTTTACGTCCAAATAAAAAAAGAGAAAGAATTGTGTTTTTTTATTTCGTTACACCGCGACCCTGAAATGGACAAGCTTAAAAGATGATGATGATGATGATGATGATTTGCGTTAATATTGTATTATTTTATTTCAATTATTTTGTTGAGGGTGGGGCGGTTAGAGAGAACGGGCTAACGGTTCCCTGGGGGCGGGGTGACGAGAACAGAGACGGAGAGAAAGAGACAAAACGTATTCAGAGGCTGCAAGCGTCGTCGTACTTTAGGGACTTTGGAACAAAAGTAATGAGTAAATGTATGTTTTAATCATACAGCTCTAAACGTTTCCAACCACATTGTCTTGGTACTGCTTTTTAGCAAGATAGATGGTACTAGTTATGATAGCCGCGAACATTTAACCAGATAACTCCTGTGGAATTTGCACACTTGTTTGCTCCCAAAAAAATTTAAAGTTTTATCGTCGCAGATATCGTCAACTGGCGTTTCCCCCCCTCAAATTAGTCCGTTGGAGGGGATTGGAGCCTGAGATATCACCAGTTTTGTGACGGCTTACAAGCAGGAGGCTGAGGGAAAGGTAGGAGAGAAGAGGCGGGAAGAAAACAAAGAGAGGGTTCTGCTCCATTGAAACAGGCTGCCGGTGAAAGGACGGGTCAGTCGTAGCATTATTTATTTATATTTAGCGTAATAGAGACCACCAGGTAGAGAACGATAATTTAACTGTACAGACAATTGTAAACTCAAAGTCCAGTTTTGGGCTTCTTGCGGGTACTATTCGAGTTTTAGTTAGCTAGCAGAGTAATACTTTTTAAAGAAGAGAACGGAGGGAAATATAAACAGATGGACAGGGATTCTGGTCATTGATATTGGTCAGTTTGGTAAAATTAGCTACGTTCATTATAACACGTATAAACGTAGAACATGTAATGTTAGCTACAGACAAACTCCATTCCAGATTATTAGCTAATGTATATTTGCAGTGTCAGGTGTGAATGAGGTGCAAGATGGGGGGAGATTTTGCTGTGAAATAGATTTTACTTTGTGCTGTGTTGAGAATTATAGGCTACTGTATTTTGCTGCAGAATTTTGAGCTCCATTCTACGGAGCCCCTAAAGGGACTGGGGGAAAAAAATTAAAAAAGACTATTGATTTTGCGTTCCATCGCAAATACATTGCGCTCCTTTGCAAATGTTTTATGATACACAATTGTCTTTGTGGCTCAGTCAACACATCAGGACACTGCAGTTTCCAGTGAAATCCAGTCACTTGAAACAGATATTATATATGTATTTATTTATCTCTACTAACACACAGTTTCGTTGCCAGTGCGACGTCTGTAAGGAATACATCTGTATACATCTGTAAGGAACTACCTAACATCAGAAGTTGTCAGCAACAGGTTTATATACGTTATGTAGCATCCTGAAAGTTCTAGTCGGAACGCCGTATTTCCATAGTAACAGGTGTATGAGACGTAGGCTGCTTCATGAAAGAAAGAAAAAGTGTGGACGGCTGTGTTTTTTTATTGTTATTGACTGGGGTAGGGGTCAAGCTAAGAATGTTAACGAAAAACCTTTACCAAGCAAAGACTCTTAAAAATCCGGTCATTCAATAACAAGATGGAGGGTGTAAGGCGCAACACACAGAGATCTCAGGGCACACTGCGGACTAATTTTTACAGAGACGTGGCTCAGCGCGCTGACTCCAGACACGGCTGTGGAGCTAGAGCCGGTCGCTACACCATGCATTTCGTTTTATCTGGAAAATGTTTTTTTTTTTTTTTTTTAATATAAATAAAGCTGCAGTAAAAACAGGATACCATTTTCTGACTGACTTTTACACACATTACTCCAATACACTACCAATAGCTACACATTTATTTAGGTGTTCACTCTCCTTTCTCTCCCACTGATTGGAAACTGTGTTCATTGTCTGTATCTTTATACTGTTCACGTAACCTTTGTCCATGCGCTTGCACTTTAAATTCTCTCATCCTCTTTGCTAAGCAATTAACAACACAGCATCAAACGTTTCAGTTGGCGCTCCCCAATAACATTTCCATGTTCTCTGCTGAGAAGAAATGCTATGTCTTTATATTTCAGTCCAAGAGCAAAGTAAAATTCAGCGAGCTGCTCACCTGACACGCACAGCAAGCACATAATCAACAGCAAGCACAGTACTATGGAGCCCACAAAGTATTTGCGAGGTAACGCAATTGTGTTTGCGAAGGAACGCCAAAGTCTTTTTTTCCCCAGTCCCTTTAGGGGCTCCGTAACAAAGACAATTGTGTATCATAAAACATTTGCAAAGGAGCGCAATGTATTTGCGAGGGAATGCAATAATGTTTGCAAGGGAACACAAAATCAATAGTCTTTTTTTATTTTTCCCCCAGTCCCTTTAGGGGCTCCATACCATTCCAAATCTGATTTGAGACTCCCATTTTTGTTATTTAGTTTATATAGTGTGTACATTTTAATTGTTTATCAGAGTTTAAGAGTATTGCATTAAAGTGTCTAAATACTAAATGTTGGCTAGTTCTGTGATCACAAATGTAATGTGTTGGTTTTTGTAATGCATATGAAATGACATCTTATTTCTCTGTACTATATGTTTTAAATGTGGAGAGTCTCGTCGTGCCATGACTTTCAGGAAGTTGGCTGCATTTAAGGCTCATATTTACAGGTATCATAAAAACAGCAAAACTGAAACTAGACCTAGGCTATATCATATAGGTTTTAATTTGACATGTCATTGAAAACTGCAATGGTAAATGTTGAAGACTTAAAAGAATTTATATTCTCATCATTTAGGCAAGTGCCACAGTTGCTGATTTTGAAACCCTTAACCTGCTTGTGAGTCCTCAGATGTTTATTCTGGGTATGTATATATAATTGCAAGATACTCCAGAATGACAAAAGTTTAACATTTGAATTAATTACAGTGGAATTTTTGACCAATGCAAGATATTTGCTGACAGTGGAAGGACAAGTGACCTATGTTTGCTCAAGCCTCCATTAATTTCTGGAAAGGCAGCCCTATTCACCTTGTGCTAAAATTTCAATTTCCAATATCGACAGGAAATTTAACGTATAATTGAGTTAATCCAGAAGTAAAAAATTGTATTTTTTGTATTTTTTTCTTTCTTTCTCTCTCTCTACTTGTTTACTTCCTTCTCTGAAATAACTAGCCTCTATTTCATGTTATCTTACCTGTAATTAAAAGTATTAATATATATAAAAACCTTGGAAATATGATAACTTTACTGATGCAGAAACCTCATGTATGAAAATGGATTAAAAAATTCTAAAATTATCTGAAGGTAACTGCTTATTAATATTTTGACCTGTTTCTGTTGGATAATTCTTTATGAAATTATTATGAAGAGCAGTTACTGTTTACTGTCATTCATTCATCTGTTGCAACCATTTAATTCTAATCAAGGTCATTGTGGGAATCATTTGATGCAGTTGAAATTTGTGCTTTTGATATGGGAAATTAAAGGTCAAATACAGGATTTTCTGATTACTATGATACATTGAAATATTGCATATCATATCAGTATACATGGCTTTTAGATCAGGTATCAAATTGAAATTGCAGTACTTTTGGAAAAAAATGGTTTTGTTGAGTTTGTATTAATATCTATCCTCAGTCTTCACTACAACAAGTGTGAGCAAGCGACAACTAGGGCTGGGCGATATGACCAAAAATTCATATCTCGATATGCCTAAAAGAAATGGAGATATATGACATTATGAAAGCCATAACAAAATACAATGTCAAAGTATTAGTGTTTATTTTTAGCACCAAATAGGACATGCTGCATTATCTAACTGTAATTATTAATGTAATTCACCCTTTACCTCACTCATTTGCTCTGATTACTTGCAGAAAAATAAACATAGCACAAAAAGTAAGGAAATTTGTGTCTGGTTGATTATTTCTTTGTTGTAACAGTGCTTCTTGCCAATAAACCTTATACCATTACTGTTAATTTCTCTTTTAAATGGTGCTACATTTGTAAGAAACATGCTTTTGTGAGATGAGCAGTAGAGCTGAGTATGTGGGTTGCGCCAGTGAAAAATTTGTCAAATACTCACTGCCAGTGCCAAACAGCTTATTTTGTGTGATGGTGTGATGTGGCATCTCCTTCACTTGAAAAATAAGGCGTATCGTCATTGGAAGCAATCTCAATGCAGAAAAAGATATTGATATGAAATTCTACAACCAGTGGCAATCCCATATCTCCACAGTCTGGGACCAAACTCTATCCTCCAAAATGACAACACTTGCCCCCACAGAGCGGTGTTTATCAGAGACTACCTCCAGAATTTGGTAGTGGAGAGGATGGAATGGCCTGCTAGCTCCTGACCTCAACCCTAATGAACACTTGTGGGATCAGCTTGGGCGTGCTGTTCATGCCACAGTGACCAACACAACCACGTGTGTGACCAGCAGTGTGTAACCAGGATGGTGACCATCATGAAGAGAAAGTCCTGGGCAGTTTTGGCTGTTTATGGTTCTTCCACACACTACTGAAGCTCCTATTTGTTAAAAGAATGCATTGTTAAATTGCCAATATGTCTTGTTTTTTCAAACTTCAGTCAGCCAGTCACAACTCACCAAACGAGTCAATGGCAGAATAAGCTCTTTGGCATCGGCAGAGAGGATTGGGCTAATGTTTCATTGGCACAACCCACATACTCATCTCTACTGCTCATCCCACAAATGCATGTTCCTTATAAATGTGGCACCATTTCAAAGGGAAATTAACATGATTCCAACAGTATAAGATTTATTGCCAAGAAGCATTGTTACAACAAAGATATAATCTACCAAACAAAAATATCCTTATTTTGTGCTATGTTTAGTTTTAAAAATTGTCTTGCCCATGATGTCATCTGATCTTCCCCTTACTGTATCCTCTTGTGTACAAAATTTTTATTGCAACTTTTTTAATTCCACATGCTATGTTACTAACTATGGAATTTTTATTTTTATAAATGTCTCATTGGTACAAATCCTCAGGGGTGGTCTACGTAAAGAGCAACCAAGAAGTCCTTAACCATGCATCCGTGTGTATCCTCTCTTTAAAGAAACTGATGGACTTTGAATGAAATTTTATTTACAAACCGGATTCTAAAAATTTGGGACACTAAACAAATTGTGAATAAGAACTGAATGCAATGATGTGGAGATGGCAAATGTCAATATTTTATTCGTTATAGAACATAGATGACAGATCAAAAGTTTAATCTGAGTAAATGTAACATTTAAAAAATATATATGTCCATTCAAAATTTCACAGTTTCAACAAATCCCAAAAAAGTTGGGACAAGTAGCAATAAGTGGCAAAAAGGAAAATATTGAGCATATAATGAACAGCTGGAAGACCAAAAGATTCAGAGAATCTGGAACAATTGCTGTGCATAAGGGTCAAGGCCGTAAAACTCTACTAGATGCTTGTGATCTCTGGGCCCTTAAACATCACTGCACCTCAAACAGGAATGCCACTGTCAAGGAAATAACAGAATGGGCTCAGAAATACTTCCAGAAAGCATTGTCAGTGAACACAATCCACCGTGCCATCCGCCGTTGCCAGCTGAAACTCTACAGTGCAAAGGGGAAGCCATTTCAAAGCAAGCTCCACAAGCTCAGACATTTGCACTGGGCCCGGGGTCTTTTAAAATGGAGTGTGGCAAAATGGAAGACTGTTCTGTGGACAGATGAGTCACGTTTTGAAGTTCTTTATGGAACACTGGGACGCCATGTCATCCGGACCAGAGAGGACAGGACAACCCAAGTTGTTATCAAAGCTCCGTTCAGAAGCCTGCATCACTGATGGTATGAGGTTGCATGAGTGCTTGTGGCATGGGCAGCTTGCGTGTCTGGAAAGGCACCATTAATGCAGAGAACTATGTTCAGGTTCTAGAAAAACACATGCTCCCATCTAGACGTCATCTCTTTCAGGGAAGACCCTGCATTTTTCAACGAGATAATGCCAGACTACATTCTGCAGCAGTCACAACATCATGGCTACGTAGGAGAAGGATCCGGGTACTGAAATGGCCAACCTGCAGTCCAGATCTTTCACCTATAGAGAACATTTGGCGCATCATAAAGAGGAAGGTGCGACAAAGAAGGCCCAAGACGATTGAACAGTTAGAGGCCTGTATTAGACATGAATGGGAGAGCATTCCTATTTCTAAACTTGAGAAACTGGTCTCCTCTCTCCCCAGACATCTTTTGAGTGTTGTAAGAAGAAGGGGGGATGCCACACAGTGGTAAAAAAATGGCCTTGTCCCAACTTTTTTGGGATTTGTTGATGCCATGAAATTTTGAAACAACATATTTTTCCCTTAAAATGATCCATTCTCTCAGTTTAAACTTTTGATCTGTGATTTGTGTTCTATTCTGAATAAAATATTAGATGTTGGCACCTCCACATCATTGCATTCAATTTTTATTCACAATTTGTTTAGTGTCCCAACTTTTTTGGAATCCGGTTTGTATTTAAAGGGTCATGTTCAACACAAAACTGACTCTAAGTAAGTAACATGTTGGGTTCACTGATGATATTTGAAATACAAAGTTTTAGCAATCCAGATTACATATTTTTTATTACATTTTTCATGATGTTTTACGGTCAATATTTGAGTTGTCTGGTAAGATCAAAAGTCATGTGATATAACGTAATGTTTTACTATAAAGATTTGGGCACCTTTCTTGTAATTCATCAAGGCAATAATGTAATTGGATATTGTGAAGAAGCAAATATCATAAGGGGCAAAAATATAACGTTTAAGTAAAAACAAATGATTTGAACATGTTATGTTGTACTTTAAATTTGTCCACATTTTGCATATATTCAGTTTTAATAAAGCGTGTTACTGATTTTAATTCTGAATGTAGATTTGGACTTCTTTTGTGTATGTTATGGTTATAGTATTTTTAAAGTATTCATGCTTGGCAGACTTGGATTTTCTTTTTTATTTAATAGTAACACTATAATCTTAATAAAAATTATTACGTGCTGGTATTGTTCAGTATATATAAATAATTGAATGTAATTTAGATACTGTTTGTAATTAGTGTTCCTCTGTAAAAAGGTATTGTTTCTGAAAAAAGGCAGTAAATGGCTGGCAATTCTGCTGAAAGTATTACTGTACATTTAAATATTTAGAGTAAAACATTGTATTATGCAATTACAGTAGTATTCTGTAAATTTTAAATACAATCTTGTTCTTGTACAAATGCAGTAATTGGCTGGAAACTCTGTTGCCAGGTATTTACTGTAAATCCCAATATTACAGTAGTATTTTGTGAAGTTGAAATACATTGTTCCTGTAAAAATACAGTAATTGTCTGGGAGCTCAGCTGCCAGTTATTTACTGTAAATCAGTTTTTACAGTAAAGTATTGTATTATTTAATTACAGTAGTATGCTGTAAATGTGAAATACGGTAGTGTTGAGTCTATGTCACACCAGTGTTGGGTTTAGACGTCGACCCGATTTTCATTACAACTAAAACAACATTGGAGCTTGACGTCATCCAAATGTTAATTTTTGAGTAATATCTGACTTTGATTACTAACCATAATTCAATGTCTAAACTACATTGAGTCTTGATGTCACACCAATGTTGGGATTTGACGTCAATCCGATTTTCATTTCCAACTAAAAATCAACATCTATACAACATTGGAGCATGACATCATCCTGATGTTAAATTTTGAGTAATATCTGACTTTGATTACTAACAATACTTCGTCTAACCAATGTTAGTTCTTGACGTCACATCAATGTTGGGTTTAGATGTCAACCCGATTTTCATTTCCAACTAAAAATCGCCAACTACACAACATTGGAGCTTGACGTCATCCCAACGTTAATTTTTGACTAATATCTGACTTTGATAACTAACCATAATTCAACATCTAACCTACGTTGGATCTTGATGTCACACCAATGTTGGGTTTAGACGTCAACCCGATTTTCATTTCCAACTAAAAATCAACATCTACACAACGTTGGAGTTTGACGTCATCCTGACGTTGATTTTTGACTAATATCTGACTTTGATTACTAACCATATTTCAACGTCTAACCAACGTTGAGTCTTGATGTCACATCAATGTTGGGTTTAGACGTCAACCCGATTTTCATTTTCAACTGAAAATCAACATCTACACAACGTTGGAGTTTGACGTCATCCTGACGTTAATTTTTGAGTAATATCTGACTTTGATTACTAACCATATTTCAATGTCTAACCAACGTTGAGTCTTGACGTCACATCAATGTTGGGTTTGGACGTCAACCCTATTTTCATTTCCAACTAAAAATCAACATCTACACAACGTTGGAGTTTGACGTCATCCTGACGTTAATTTTTGAGTAATATCTGACTTTGATTACTAACCATATTTCAACGTCTAACCAACGTTGAGTCTTGACGTCACATCAATGTTGGGTTTAGACGTCAACCCGATTTTCATTTCCAACTAAAACTCAACGTCTGTCCAACGTTAGAGACCAACGCCTTTCTGACGTCAAATTGACGTCCTGTGCCTGCTGGGAGGAGTTAATAATAAACTTCCTCCTTTGAGAGAGCCCTGTAATCCTGCCAGCTGAATGTCCACTGTCTTGATAAAATCTCAGATAATACTTTGGGGAAGACCCATTTGGCATCGGTCTCTTAAACACGATGGGGATTTGCACAGTTCGCTGGCTGAGCCCCTTCCCTGCTTTATTTATTTCTTTATTTCACTCAGTCTTGGGCTGAGCGATTATCGGAGGATTGTGTGGCATGCCAATAGAGATAGATAGAGAGCCTTAAATCTGCACACCTCTCTCGCTCCGTCTCGTCCTTGTTCTCCAACAGCTGAGCAGTGGGCCAGGTAATGAGGCTCATTTGTGATCAGCGGGGAGACTTTAAGCGCAAGTATAAAGAAAAGAGGCCAAATCTAAATTAAATCTCCAGGGCATAGTTTAAGGAAGACACTTCTTAGATTAACATCAATGAGAGGGGAGAAAAGGACGAGGTCTACTTTGCTCGCACAGGATTGGGTTTGATCTACAAAATACTCCCCCACCCCCATCCCCACCGACAATCAGACAGACCTTTATCTATGTAAGGCACCCAGTTAAAGCCACAAGACAATTGATCAGTCCTTATATAGGCCTTTTTCCCATTAATCTATTGGCTGTCACCACGGTGATTGAGTTACCGTTCAAGCACATACAGACGCCAGCAGTGTGGATCAATAAACACCATTGACAATGCTTGTAAGAGTTTGTTATTTTCCGTCAACACACATTTAAGGTGGTCCTGCTGAACATTTAGCTTCACTGAAGAACACGGATGACACATTTCATTCACAGATCGAACGGGTCATACAGACTGCCACTGTTCCTCTTCACTGAGGCATTTCCAAGGATTTATTTGACTTCTTGTTATAGAATAAAAAGAGAAAAACAATGACACACACCACAACTGCATTCAGCCGTAATAAGGGGGCACTCCAGCCCAAATGAAAACCTGAGCTCTTGCCTGCACTGTATGTCCCACTGCATACAATTATTTTTTATAGAAATAGAGGTGTAATTTTTAAAGAGAAGTATTACCCACAGGATGTGGTGCTTTGGAGTACCTACACATGCACCTAAACTCACAAGACCTTATGCCACAAGTGGGCAAGAAAGTTACAAAGCCCCACAGCACTGGACTCCATCATTTTAAAGGATTAGCTCAACCAAGTATCAACTTTGCGTCAAATATCAGCACCTGACCTCGCTAATGTTTATGTAGCTGAAGGTGATCTGCACCTAAAATCATTATTAAACTATCAAATTACTGAATGGCTATTGCTCATCTCATGCCAGATATTTATGCTTAACTGAGCCTGAATACAATACAAAACAGTCGGCACAAGTTCTTGTTTAAAATATGAAATGGCTCCGTAATACCATAGAATAACAACAGTCAATATTAATTTGCATTACATTTCATGAAAATTCAGTGAGAGAACTATCCCACTTAATACTCCTTCCAGCACAATGTCAATCATTCTGTTCATCCTGCTTACCAATCACTCATCTTTCATTTCAGTTTCAGAATCACCTGGAGGAGCACCTCACTAAAGACCTGTCTGGATCTAGTCTGTCTGTCAAATGCGGCGAACTGAAGCCAGGTTCTTGTGTCTCTGTCTGCTTCTGACAGATTATTTGCTGGAAAATATGACAAAGGGAAACCAGTTTTCAGACACGCTTTCAACCAAGTGACATGATTGTTAGAGTTAATTTGATGATGAGAAATTCTTTCCTCCATCATTGCCTGAGGTTGCCATAGAATTCAGCGCTTTTCTAAACACATCATTCTAACTTCAGCCTTTTATCTGATTTTTGGCCAGTGTCTGGTGAGACTTGGTGAGTTCTATGGTTTTATTTTTCTGTGTATATATATGTATGTATGTATGTATGTATATTTATGTGAATGTCTCCACTAGGGGGCAGCACACAAAACCTCCCCATGTCAATACACCCTATCCCTATCAATAATCCCCAGCACCCTCACACCCTTCGTTTGCATGTGCCTGCTTAAGTGTCCAAGGCTGTAGGGAGTCCCAATGTGACATTCCTCGCATAAACCAATAAAAAGACACTTCAAAAACAAATGGAGGAACACAGACCTTTTAAGTTGTAACTAGAATCTTTGTTAAGCCGGACATGGTTTAGTACATTTTTCTGGCGTGACGAATCATGCTTCTCAGACTGTAATCTCATGGACGAGTCTGTGTTTGACGGTTGCCAGGAGAATGGTACTTGTCTGGTTGCATTTCGTCAAGTGTAACATTTGGTGGGGAGCATTATGGGGTAGGGGTGCTTTTCAGGAGTTGGGCATGGCCCTTTAGTTCCAGTGAAAGGACCTCTTAATGCTTCAGCATACCAAGAGATTTTGGACAATTTCATGCTCCCAATTTTGTGGGAACAGTTTGGGGATGGTCCCTTCTTGTTCCAACAGGAGTGTGCACCAGTGCACAAAGCAAGGTCCATAAGTACATGCTTAAGCGAGTTTGATGTGGAAGAACTTGACGGGCCTGCACAGAGCCCTGACCTCAACTCTATAGAACACCTTTGGGATGAATTAGAGTGGAGTTTGTGAGCCGGGCCTCATCCAACATCGGTGTCTGACCTCACATATGTGTTTCTGGAGGAACAGTCAACAAATTCCATAAACACATTCATAAACTTTGTGGAAACCCTTCCCAGAAAAGTTGAAGCTGTTATAGCTGCAATGGGTGGGTTAACATCATATTAAGCCCATGGATTAAGAATGGGATATCAGTCAAGTTCATAAGCATGTGAAGGCAGACAAGTGAATACTTTTGGCAATATTGTGTATGACCAGTGTGTTGGTGTGTTTTACAGTGTCTTATAGTGTGTTTTACCCATTAAACCATGATGTAGAGGCCTACAAAATCTTCCAGTCCAACTGTGAGACACACAAATATAGCAAAAGCAATCTCAACATGACAGGGAATGTGCAACTACAGTGGTAAACAAAGTAGCAGTCCCCAGCAGGCAATGCCTTACATCTCCATAGTCCCTTTCAACTGCATCCTCTCTCCCTCATGTCAGTACACCGGTGGCTTCCTTCCTTGTCAGTCATCTGAGTTGTGAGGCTGAGTTGCTACAGCTGAGGCTTCCTGGCTTAGTCCTGCTCCACCGAGACTCAGGACTGAACCTGATTATAGCTAAATCAGGCTCCTTGGCTTTATCTGACTGATGGACCTTCCAGCACTTGTTAAAAGATCTGCCGCCCTCCAGACCCTTCTGGTCAGCAGAGAAGGGTCTTATCTAGGCCACCATCCCTCAGTGAACCTGCCAGCCTCTGCTCAGGAAATCAAGCTGTTGTAGGATAGAACTTGGCAAAACCCAAACAACTACATGACTCAGCTCAGTGAATATCCACAGAACACCATGGCACCAGAGAACGAGGCCGAGTAAAAATGATTATAAATCATTCTTGCTCCACATTTTTAAATGACCTTCTTCGTTTTATAAAGTTTGTAATTCAAACCTCTAATCGGATATGTTACTGTATTTCTCAAGACCAAAACACAAAAATTTGAAGCCAAAATCTGACCAAGTACAATCTTGTAAAAAATAAAAGCACAAAGATGTTATTTGGAGTCATGGCAAGAAATAATCTTTTTAGTTTCCTAAATAACCTTTCACAAGATGTGTCTAAAACAAATTTTTTTTTAGATGTGTGTGTGTGTGTGTGTATGTGTGTGTGTGTGTGAGTGAAAGATTTGCAAAGGAGTGAAGCCAGCTACTGATCAGTTCTTGTTGACTATTGTCTCTCATCTGCTGTGAATATTTGTACTGGAATAAGCAGCAAAAACTACAACTCATGACTTCATACAAACACATGCACTCTCTCTCTCTCTCTCACACACACACACACACACACACATGTTCATTCAGGATAACTCTGGTAGTCCCTTAAAGCAGGATGAAAAAATATACAATGTACATTAACAAATATGCCAGATAACCAATATATGCACTCATAAAGCCATCGTCCATAAGCCAATGTACATACCAACAAACCATTCATTCATTAATTCATTATCTGTAACCGCTTATCCAGTTCAGGGTCACGGTGGGTCCAGAGTCTACCTGGAATCATTGGGCGCAAGGCGGGAATACACCCTGGAGGGGGCGCCAGTCCTTCACAGGGCAACACAGACACACACACACATTCACTCAGGAACACTTTTTTTGAGTCGCCAATCCACCTACCAACATGTGTTCTTGGACTGTGGGAGGAAACCGGAGCACCCAGAGGAAACCCACGTGGACACGGGGAGAACACACCAACTCCTCACAGACAGTCACCCGGAACGGGAAAGGAACCTACAACCTCCAGGCCCCTGGAGCTGTGTGACTGCGACACTAACCTGCTGTGCCACCGTGCCGCCCACCAACAAACCAGTATGTATAATATAGTGACTGTTTAGTAAAAATTACCAACTGTATGATTATGTTAACCAGTATATTCATCAGCAAAAAAAAAGTTATGTGTAATTAAACATTATATATTCTACCAAACCAATATATTCCCCTTCACTGTGTGCCAAAACTGGCCCAGCAGAAGAAGAGAGAGAGAGTGAGAGAGTTTTGAGCAGCCTGTAGGTGGGTGTTCTTGGGTCTGTACGTCTGTGTGTGCGTGTGTGTATGTGTGGGGCTGCTATTACTGTTCTGTCTAAGTCAGCGCTAAGAACAATGTTTGGAGAAAGCTGACAGTGGACATTTTGAATGACTGGACAATACCCTGTGAGAGTAAAGCAAATTTTACTATCACTCACCACTTCTCCAGGACTGTTCCTACGCACTCATATCCACACTGTCTGGGAAAAAAAAGCTCTACAAAGGAGACGTGGTACACTCACCTATGTTACACCAACAAAGGCCAAAACTTTGCTCGTGCAGCATTTCTTCTAAAATCAAGAATAATATCAAGTATATACCTGAGAAGGTTTGAGTGACATGGTTTGATGGTGTGAGTGATAGGTTTTGATAGTGAGTGTGAGAAGGTTTGATGGTGTGAGTGAGAGGGTTTGATGGTGAGTGTGAGAGGGTTTGATGGTGAGTGTGAGAAGCTTTGATGGTGTGAGCAATAGGTTTTGATAGTGAGTGAGAAGGTTTGATGGTGTGAGTGAGAGGGTTTGATGGTGAGTGTGAGAGGGTTTGATGGTGAGTGTGAGAAGGTTTTGATGGTGAGTGTGAGAAGCTTTGATGGTGAGTGTGAGAAGCTTTGATGGTGAGAAGGTTTGATGATGGGTGTGAGGTTTGATGGTGAGTTTGAGAGGGTTTGATGGTGAGTGTGAGAAGGTTTTGATGGTGAGTGTGAGAAGGTTTGATGGTGAGTGTGAGAAGGTTTTGATGGTGAGTGTGAGAAGGTTTTGGTGGTGAGTGTGAGAAGGTTTGATGGTGAGTGTGAGAGGGTTTGATGGTGAGTGTGAGAGGGTTTGATGATGAGTGTGAGAAGGTTTTGATGGTGAGTGTGAGAAGGTTTTGATGGTGAGTGTGAGAAGGTTTTGATGGTGAGTGTGAGAAGGTTTGATGGTGAGTGTGAGAAGGTTTTGATGGTGAGTGTGAGAAGGTTTTGGTGGTGAGTGTGAGAAGGTTTGATGGTGAGTGTGAGAGGGTTTGATGATGAGTGTGAGAAGGTTTTGATGGTGAGTGTGAGAGGGTTTGATGTTGAGAGTGAGACGGTTTGATGGTGAGTGTGAGAGGGTTTGATGGTGTGAATTGATAGTGTTTGATGGTGTGAGTGAGAGGGTTTGATGGCATGTGTCAGAGGGTTTAATGGTGTGAATTGAGAGGGTTTAATGGTGAGTGTGAGAGGGTTTGATGGTGTGAGTGATAGGGTTTGATGGTTAGTGTCAGAGGGTTTGATGGTGAGTTTGAGAGGGTTTGACAGTGTGAGTGATAGGGTTTAATGGTGTATGAGAGGTAATTTTGAAATTTGGCCTAATTGGCCTTTCATACTGATTTTGTTAAGCTTGTATATGATCAAATCCCACAAGCCTGGACATTTCACATCTAATAACACACAAGGAACAGCCATTAAATACTTCAAAAACATATTGCATTGCCACTCATCTCAAATTTTAGTTCATTATCAGCTCTAGTAGGCAAGCAGTCCTTTAAAAAGTGATGAAACATGCAGCAGACCATGTCTTCCAAATGAAAGTAGAGTAATGCCAAGGGAGAATCACTTCTGGTTCTTTGAAGAACCTTTTACTGATTTTTATTTTTGCAACACCTTTAGATGTGTGTGTGAAATCTTCAAAAGTTTTGAAGCTGATGACATCACTCTCTCTATCACTCTCTCTCTCAATTCGTGTGCAATAACGTAAAAAATTTTACAAAGCCTAAGCTGCAGTATTCAATAAAACTGAGAAAGCACAATGTACAAAGGAAAGTATTCATTCTAGATATTTGATTTAGTTGTGCTCTATTTCATTGATTATAAATATGTTAATCAGTTATTTACTTGGTTTACCTCATCACTTAATGTTATTTCCTGTTTCTATTTTTTCGTTGCCTTCATCCTGGCATCCAGAATCCATAGTCAGACTTTACTCCAAAACATTTCTGTATCTGGTGTACAAATAAGGGTTTATGTGTAATTAAAAAAATATATTTAAAAATTCAAACATTCTCCTGCGCTTGTGTCTATTCATGGTTACTGTTGCATAGTATTAAAAATGACAATTGTTTTTTTTTTTCTTAAATTAAGAGGTTTATATAAGGGCAAGTGAGAAGGATTTTTTTTGCCACTGCATTTGTTATTTGTTCCATCATGAATCAATCATCACAAAAGCATGTGCATCAATTTGTTCTGTTCTTGGGAATAAATTTGTAAGAAGACAAGAGTGCGTGAATAATGCAGTACTAGGTTCTAGGCTCATTCCAGCTGTTGTTCTATTCAACATGTGTAATTTATTGTGAACCATCTCAAAAGAGTGCAGCTTTTGTATGAAATTAAATTTAATAAGAGAAAGAATGTGGCCAGTTCTCACTAGGCACCCTCAGGCCTTTGCTTGTTTATCAACTCAGACATTTCTGTCAGTAAAGAGAGAAAAATTCCATTTCGCATCTGCTTTCTCAATCAGAGCTGGAGGTGAGACTGAAATTAATATCTCTCCCGTCTCTTGATAACGCTGATGAAAAGGAGATTGCTTTGCTCTGGATGACCACAGGAGCCTGAAGACAAAAAGCTGCAGTACGTTTGGTTTGCTCTCTCCTAGACAACAGATGGAAGGGCAGTAGAGACATTATCTGTCTCCCTATGCTCATATATTTCTTCGCAGTGAAAAAAAAAAGCCCAGGAATCACCCGTGTCTCCTCTGGAGTTTTAGTGGACATCTCGGCAAAGTCTTAAACTGAGCTCAGATTTGCTGAGATGATAACACTCTGAACTAAAGACAGGGACTCAACAAGTTCTCCAAAATCACACGCAGACACACAGACACACACACACCACTCTTTCCCCCAGTGCATTTAATTACATTCTCCTTGTTTGAGTAACCCCAGAGGTGAAGATAGAGAAAACTGAAGATGAAAACAAACACCCATATGTAGCCATAGAGAGGCTGGGGGGTTTTGGGGGGGGGGGGGGGGGGAGTCAGAGAGAGAGAGAGAGAGAGTCAGACAGACAGATCAAACTAGAAAAAGGGTAAGTCAGAGAGAGACAAGAGGATCTAAGAAAGAGGTGAAGGGAGAGAACAAGAAAAAAATACGATGAGAAAGGGACCAAGGGTGACCAGGGAACCAGAAAACAGGAACTGTTGGGAGATAGGGAACAAGAGAGAGAGAGAGAGAATGGCAAAGACATATGTAAAAAGACCCTATGATAAGAAAGTTCTTATCCAATAGAAAAAGTGAAATTATTATTTCTACATCAGCCTTTTTCTGCAGATGGCCAGTGGACTGAGGTCAAATTTCAGCTTCCAATACTCCATTATTCTACTGTTAACACTTGGAGTGTTAAAGGGAATGTCTAAAATGGTGGGGAAAAGCTGTTTTCACTGGTTTGTTGAGAACCATGTTGAGAAGCTATCCGTTTTTAAGGTGAAACAGTATTTTTAAGGAAAAAAAATGGCTGTTGTTTGTACATGTCTGAAATGTAACTTGTCTGTAAGTTTTTATTCACCGTCTGAAGTACCACAGAAACTCGTTTGTAATTTAAGTTGTGTAACCACTCTAGGTTTCTCAGTGTTTTTTTTTTTTCGGGTTACATTTCCTCCTCCCATCCTCTAGGTGTCTGCGGGGAGGTTACCTTATATTTGATATGTAAAGGGGGAGTCAACCAGGAAGTGGGAGAGTGACTAGAAGGGCGCCTGTTCTCAACTTTGGTGATTGTTTATCTGCTCAATTAAGGGGACCTTTTCCTGGACGGTCTTTATCGTGACTGTTTTCTGAATGTGTGGTCATAGGAGGGAAATCTGAGGGCCTAGGGTCAGAGTCTGTTCGGCGGCCAGAGCTTCTTCATGCATCCATCCATCCATCAATCCATTCATCCATCCATCTGTCTATCCATCAATCTGGACTATTTTCTGTTTTATTTTGTTCGCTTTTCCCTAGTCTGATCTCTAAGTCATGGCTAGGATACACTATACTCCACAACTGCTGTGTATATGTATATATACCTGTATATTATGTGATGGCTTGTATAATACATTGGTTTCTTTGCACGTTCTTCATGCTTCTTGGTTGACTTCTCTAAACCATATGGTGTTACACAGCGCAGGGGTTCCTGAACCTAGGAACTAACAGTGTTGATTTAACATGGGGGAAGATCTTGGTAAAATCAAAATCAGATTTGCTCAAAGGGCAATATGAGGATCTTAGAGTGACTGCTTTCTAGAAACACTTAATTCCTAAATTCAGCGATGGACTGCAGCGCTTCTTCTTACAGTGTTTCCCACCACCTGCATCATCTTATTTTCAAAACTCAAAATGACCAAATGTCCGAACAACAGCAACTCCCAGTGCACACCTGGATCCATGTCTTCTTATTGCCACAACAGAGCACTGCCCCAAATTCAGGTCTCTTGTTTCAATCCACCATTGTCCCTTCTACCACTGAACACTAAGTAAAGTCATGTATCTGCAGTTGGCGTACCTAATTAATGACATGCATTATAAAAGCAGTCAAAATGCTACTGTACAATCTGCCTAATTATGAAACATAACGAGACTAACACGCTGGTTCTTGCTTTTGTGCTGCTGGATGAATGTGTCCATGGAAAATAAGTAATTGGGGACCCCTGCTCTAAAGCAGAAGATAAGTCAAAGAAATCCTTCATGTTTGTTGCAGCACCACTTTGTAGCTTGATTTGGCCACCATTAAACAAGTTCCAGTTCTGGGTATGTCCATTAGGACACACTTTGATGTCACTGCTGCACCTTATTTCTGCAAATCTGGAGGGAACAAAAACATCAGTGTTCGAAAGAAGAGAGGCGGTTGATACAGAGCCACTAGAGAACGGCTTTCCACGGTTCTCTTCCACTTATTTGTAGTGTGCCTGTTACTTCTGCCTCTTTTGATTTTGATGAGCACTGTTGCTTTGTCTTCTGCAACTTTCCTGGACTTTCAGAAAGTTTTAGCCTGGGCCCTGAGGTTTTGAGGCGACAACTCTGTCCCACTTTTTTTATTAAAGGGGTAAAGTTATCTACTATCAATATATAGCAAATAATATATGATGAGTTATTTTTGTTCTTATATTTTGTATATGGTGCAACACACTCAAAATGAAGATTCAAACTGCTTTGTAGTCCAAAATAAAAAGGTAAGTATGTAATACAGAATCTCTGAAAAAGCCTGGCCTATAGTGAAGCCTATAGTGAAGAAGAATATGGAAAAATGACTCATTTAACTGTTCGATTCCCGCTCCGGGTGAGGAGCTGTCTGTGAGGAGTTGGTGTGTTTTCCCCGTGTCCGCGTGGGTTTCCTCCGGGTGCTCCAGTTTCCTCCCACCTTCCAAAAACACACATTGGTAGGTGGATTGGCGACTCAAAAGTGTCTGTAGGTGTGAGTGAATGTGTGAGTGTGAGTGTGTGTGTGTCTGTGTTGCCCTGTGAAGGACTGGCGCCCCCTCCAGGGTGTATTCCTGCCTTGCGCCCAATGATTCCAGGTAGGCTCTGGACCCACCGTGACCCTGACCTGGATAAGCGGTTACAGATAATGAATGAATAAATAATATTAATGTATTTTCACATGAATGATATCTGTAACAGCAAAGTTGCTACTTTTATTTATTTTCTTAGGCACTGAAACACTCAAGTATGGCAGCTTGTGCAAAATTTGTTTTTACACACAAAATTACATGTAATTAATATAAGAATTACTTGCAAAATAGTGTAAATAAAGTAGTCTTACTTCTATTGTGAATTACTACTGTAGTCCATCTACTCTAATTTAATAGTATATCCATTCATTCATTATCTGTGACACTTATCCAGTTCAGGGCCGTGCTGGGTCCGGTGCCTACCTGGAATCATTGGGCGCAAGGCGGGAACACACCCTGGAGGGGGCATTTAATAGTATATCTGGCTGTTAAAATAATTTCACTGTAAAACAGTAAAGAACTGGCAGCAGGCTTACAGTATCCAGCTGTGAAAATATATTCATTCATTCATTGTCTGTAAGCGCTGATCCAGTTCAGGGCCGTGGTGGTTCCGGTGCCAATAGTTTTGCATGCCTGCCTTCAGGGCCATGGAGCCTGAGGTGAGGCCTAGTTTATAGTGCTAATGGATAAAATGTATAAAAGATGGAAGGTGGCAAAGTTTAAACTCAAGGCAGCTCTTAATCTGTTCCGAGTGCGACCCTTAAACTACTGTTGCTGCTCCTAATCGCAGAGTCCTCACAATGCCCATTTTACAACACAATTCCTTTTTTTAAGAATAAAAGAATTATACTGTTGTAAGTGGATGTTTCATAGGTTTTGAGCAGAAATGGCAGAAGATACATCATCACTGTTATATTATTAATGTGAAACTACAGTTATTAGAAATCCTACAATATAGGAGCTCGATTAGATCTGTTTACATGTTTGTTTGTGGAGATTTTGGCCCATTGATAAGGGATAAGGCCTTGTTCAGTATCATTAAATGAGATCATTGATGTTTGTGGCAGTGGCTTTGTCCTCTGGTGGGCGGGAACTTAATCAATAAATAATAATAATAATAATAATGCATTGCTCTGCTGCAAAAGTGGCAGAGCTGGCTGGAAGCTTTTTATTTTAGCAGAGAGATGAATATATGCTCTCTCTCTCTCTCTCTCTCTCTCTCTGAGGTCTGTGTGAAGCTGCTCCAGCAGGAGATGAAAAGCACTGAGCTCCAGCGAGGCTTCCTCACTGCTCCCGGTGTTAGAGGAGCACACTCGGGCACAGAAACAAAAGGTGCCGCCATAAATAACTTCATCACAGAGCTGAGGCTGAAAGACTGAGTCAGGAGCTTCACAGGAGAAGGCAGCCTTCTGTATTTAAAGAGAGGAGGGGAGGGAAAAAAAAAAAGAGTTACACCGATTACAGCAACGAATAGGGTGCCGCAACAGCAGCTCAGGGCTTGAGTGACAGATCTGGGACACTTTAATTGGCTTTAATTTTGTCAGCACCCATGGTCACCAAAATGCATAAGGCTGATTTTTTTTTTCCCTCTTCTACATACCTCATATCTGTTAAATAAGATAGAGACGACAATGGATGAGTTAGCAGAATTATTTTGCAGTGTAAACAAACATCAGTCTCAGATGACTCAGCCAAGGCAGTGAAATATATGGAAAAATATGAGTGAGCCATAGAAACAAGTCATTAGTCTAGTCCTTTTGGCCCGCCCTCTTTCCAAAACGAGCTCAAAGACCCAAGGGCCTGCCCCATGGAAAGCACAGCATGAGATAAGAGGTCTGTGCGTGTGTGGGAGCCTCTAATGACTCTTGCTGTCAACTGAGGTGTCCTTAAACCATTCCGAACAATGCAGAGAAATGCAGCATGAATCCCAAGACAACACATCAAATTTCCATCAGACACATGTTCAGAATAATCTGATAAATGGAATTAGCGCTCATTAGATGCTGGTACTTACATGCACATCCAAGGGCTTAAAATGAAAAAAGTAGGATTCAGGAGTCGGAATGTTCATTCATTCATTCATTCATTATCTGTAACCCTTATCCAGTTCAGGGTCGCAGTGGGTCTGGAGCCTAACTGGAAACACTGGGCGTAAGGCAGGAACACACCCTGGAGGGGACACCAGTCCTTCACAGGGCAACACACACTCACACACTCATACCTACAGACACTTTTGAGTCACCAATCCACCTACCAACGTGTGTTTTTGGACCGTGGGAGGAAACCGGAGCACCCGGAGGAAACCCACACAGACACAGAAAAAAAACAAAAAAAAAAACACTAAAACTGTGTGTGTGGGCTGTGAGTCACTTTGTAAAGCTTGAAATATTCAGGGTTTAAAAAAATATATTTTAGAGATGTGGGGCGGGGTTTGGCCGGAGTTTTTCACACCATGTCATATGCGTTCTATAGATGAGGATTAGAAAAAAGTCTTCCAGCTTGTTCACAATCATCGGGTTCCTTCGTAATCATTCGATACATTTACAATCATCAGGTTCACACTTATTTATCAGAATCACCTGTAATCTCAGATTCTTCCATTTAGGAAGGGCTCTGAAGCACAAGTGACACTACACGTTAGGTGCAATTGGACATTTCCGTCAGTAAGCTCTCCAAATTATTCAGCTTTAAGGTACAGTTTTTTTTAAGTTACAGTTTCTGCTTTATGATGCAATATTTCATATCACTGTTTAAAAAAAAAAAACAAATAATAGTAATAATAAAATAATTTTAAAACCCCACATAGTGGAATATATCTTACATTTAATCATGCTCAGAATAAAACTTAGTTCCAACCAATCATTAAGTCTGTCTCTGTTATTCATCCAACATTAAAACCCAAACAGTTCTCCAGGAATTCCTCAGAAGAAACAGAATGAGACAAAGGAGATGGAGACACTTCTGTCCTGATAAAACAGCAAAGCTTTTTACAGCATCAAAACTGAAAAGGCTCTTAGTGTTGATGAGAAATGGTGGAGTTCCACCATTTCAATGAGTTCTTTTTCCATTTCCCTCAGGAGAATAATCAGCAAAGTCTCCTTTGCATTTCCATCCAATCTCAGAAAAGGTGTCGTAGTAAGAGGAGATGAAAAAACAGAGAAAGGTGAAGAGAAAGAGGTGGAAAAGAAGGAAATGGAGGAGGAAACATGGAAGAGGAGAAAGGAGGTGGGGGAAGAAGAGAGGTGGAGGAGAAGAACAGGAGGAAGAGGAAAGGTGGCATACTGACAGCAGAAAGGAACTAACGAGAGGACACGAGTGTTGTGGGGGTTACTCTGTATTCTGTCATTTCCCCATTAGATGAATTCACTGCTGAATGCCAGAGTTCATGGATAATTAATTTTCAGTTGACACCTTTTAGATCAAGAAGAAATTAATTAAACACCTCTGTGAACAATGACCTTAAATATACACTGTATGTCCAAACAGCTGTGGTCTCTCCTAATTGATGCTGTGGAGCTATGAAACTGCCTCCTCTAGATAGAGGGCGCTCCACCCAATACTTTCCTGATGCATTGGAGTGTTGTTTGTGACTAGAACATAGTCAACAACATAATCCCATTAAATGCTCACAGTATTTTTCCCATATGTAAAGCAGGGATAATAGGAACAAGCTCAGGATTATTGTCCTTCACTTGAGAAGGTCTAATATCCAGGTGTCTACAAAGGTTTTGAACATGTGCTTAGATAACTTGCAGAGATACATTTCCTCCTCCTGTAAAGTTTCCGTTATCAGACTTATTTTGGACAGTGAAAATAAGTAGATTCACTGATGGATGAACGAATCATTTGCAAACATCATGAAAAGCTAATGCCATCTGTTTCCAGATTCAACCTGCCCTCAAATTCTCACCTTAATTAGAAATGAACTTAGAAAACCTTAAATCAATAGAACTCAACAGAACAGGTGGAACAGATGCTGCTTCTCAACTGAAGGAAAAGGCTGTGGAGAATATTTGAGCATATGCTCCACTTCCCCTCACCTGCAACAGCTGCTACACTTGCTTATCTCCACAGAACCGGAACAAGCGCTTAGCCACTGGGTGAAGGTAAACCTAAAATATCACCTCAAAAACTTGCTCGCACAAACACACAAAGACACACACATACACACAGGGCTTACTCCTTATAAGAGTACATGTTTCTGGCACACAAAAACACACACATATACGCATACACAAAATTATCGTTGTCATAGCTAGATGATCATAAATTACAGTTTGTGCGGTACTGTACCTCCTTCCTTTACTTAAATGACCATTACAGGGAACATCTACAAATGTGGTTAATGCTGTTCTCTCATTGGTTTGTGTATTTTAAGGTGGAATGATATGTTTGAGGGAGAAAAAAATGACTGTTGTTTGTAGCATTTTCTGTCTGTGTTTATTTGCATGCAGTTAAACAACGCAGACCCAGGGAGAACACACCACACTCCTCACAGACAGTCACCCGGAGGAAACCCACACAGACACAGGGAGAACACACCACACTCCTCACAGACAGTCACCCGGAGGAAACCCACGCAGACACAGAGAGAACACCCCACACTCCTCACAGACAGTCACCCGGAGGAAACCCACGCAGACACAGGGAGAACACACCACACTCCTCACAGACAGTCACCCGGAGCAGGACTTGAACACACAACCTCCAGGCCCCAGGAGCTGTGTGACTGCGACACTACCTGCTGCGCTACCATGCCGTCCTGAGAAAGGAATTGATGAAAATAAAGAAGTCCATGCTTTCACCTGTTTTACACAGGTTTATGTACACAGGGACCTCTCCGGACAGACCTGTAACACTTACAGTCAGGTAAGTTAAGGCCTGGGCTCTGTGGTGGCCAGTCTATTGTTGGCGCTGTCTTTGATTGAGTTCTTCTATTTTGCCTATTTTCTTTTAATAGCAATGCTTCTTCACAGCTCCACATCCTTTCAGACCCATAGTGCCGAGTTGTCTCCTCACAGTCGAAGGATGGCTGCAAAGACCCATGGATTTGTCCATCTCTGAAGTGAGTGTTGAGCTTGATCCTCTCTTTCAAAGATAACAGGTTTAAGATAGAGATAAAATGAGATGGACTGCAGGGCTGTTATGAGTTCTATTGTCATCTCCTTATTTTAAATGTACGGTTTTCCCTATCCTTTTGCAAGTGTCATTTTCTTACAATATCACCTTAAAAATTTGTTCTTTTGAAAGAGAAGAAAAAAAAACGACTATTTTCAAACTACAAAATATTGTTTATCTCTGTTAAAATCGTTCTAATGTGACATTGGCTTTGGTAAATAACCCCTATTTGTACCACTGCTACCGGTATATTAATCTGGATATAGGTCTCATGGAACAGGTTCAGTCTGTGACCTGTGTTTAATACAGCTCTGCCATAATAAAAAAATAATAATAATAACACATACACACACACACGCAAATCTTGCAGGCAACACAAATACATGCTCAATGCAACAGGTTCTTCAGAGCAGTAAACCTGAACCTGACCCCAATCTGCTCTAGAAGCCTCATCTGTATTCCCATTTTTCCACCTCTCCCTCCTCAGTAATGAGCAAACTTGGCTGCTCAGAGAGTCTGATAAACTGCTTCTCTCCAGACTCCTCACAAGTGGCCAGGTGTATCCCTTTTTCCTCTCCCCCTTTCAGATAACTCCACACAAAAGATCCCACTCATTTTTTACACATTATTTTTTTACAGTGGTATAAAAAAAAACAAAGAATATGAAGCTCCATCAGAAGCTTTAGTGCTGACCTGAACTGTACTGTATGTGTGTGTCGTGTTCATGTCTTACCCTGCACTCACACCGGCAGTGACTTCTCACCTCACATCACATGCATTTTTTAACTCAAGCTGACATTTTCCTGCCATGGTTTCACTGACACCAAAAGCCACGGTGGCATAGTGGAGATAGTCACATTGCCTCACTTCTAATTTGCATAAAGTTAAACTTTGCTGAACTGTAACAGGTAGCTATATCTGTCACATCACCAGTATTCATGGTGCTTCCTTTCACTGGAAATTGCCAGCTAATTGAAATTGACTAATGACATCCAATACTAATGACCCACATAGAATTGACAACTGTACATTAGCAACAAAAAACATTCATTCATTCATTCATTATCTGTAAGCGCTTATCCAGTTCAGGGTCGCGGTGGGTCCAGAGTCTACCTGGAATCATTGGGTGCAAGGCGGAAATACACCCTGGAGGGGGCACCAGTCCTTCATAGGGCAACACAGACACACACACACATTCACTCACGTACTCACACCTATGGACACTTTTGAGTCGCCAATCCACCTACCAACGTGTGTTTTTAGACTGTGAGAGAAAACCGGAGCACCCAGAGGAAACCCACGCAGACACAGGAAGAACACACCAACTCCTCACAGACAATCACCCGGAGGAAACCCACGCAGACACAGGGAGAACACACCAACTTCTCACAGACAGTCACCCGGAGCGGGAATCGAACCCACAACCTCCAGGCCCCTGGAGCTGTGTGACTGCGACACTAACCTGCTGCACCACCGTGCCGCTATCAACAAAAAACATCTTTTAATAACATATTTTGTCACCTTCCAATTATAAACATGTATCTCCATTTTGTGAATGTTTAGTATGCTACATTATTTGAAGATAGCAGCTATACAGATATATAAAGAACTTCATATGACTGTATACAAAATAAAAAAGTCATTTCAAACCAATGACACGCTTTCTACAATATAACTGTAGGGATTAAGTCCAACAACAAGCACTATGTTTGTAATTCGTTTATTTCCCTGTCCTCCAGAATGTAACACAGCCTTGATGTACAGGTGAAGGCAGGTGCGGGATGACATAGTGGGTTGTGTATTCTGCTCATGACCTGGTGCTGTGTGGAACAGAATAAACTGGAGATGTTTTATCGGTCAGTCGTCTACGCTCTGCTACACACTCATTTCCATCCCTCAGTGCCACAACAGAACGATCCCAGCAATCCCAGGATGGCCAGGTTTAACACCAGTGCTGCACAGGACCACATCACAAAGCCCACCACAGACGGATCTCAGGAGTTAAATCTCTCTTCATCATAACATTTGTCTGTCCCAGTTTCGGTCTGTTTACAGCAGTGTGGGGAGGTGGGAAAAAGAGACCAGCATTTGAGGAAATTAACACCTTGCCACCAGTTAAACATAGGGGTAGACCTATTAAGCAAAGCCTACATGCGATAAAGCCCCCAGCATGCATCTCTCAATCTCTCTCTGTTTACAGCCGTCTGGGAAGTGTCTCTCTACACAATGTCAAATCACAGTGGGTTGGCGGGGAATGAGAGTCATCGTCTTTCTACATCTACGTCAGCCCAGAAATAGCTCTTGAAAAAAAATTATAATTTGCACGTAATAATCAGGATTGGAAAAATAAATAAAGAAAGGTTTAGACTTTTTCACAATAACTACAAAACTGAACAGCCCTTTACCATATAACAAAACCCCCCATCATGCCTTTGTCGCAGAGGTTAAATCTTTCTGTATCACTCCATCTCTTTCTCACTTTTTGCTACTCTGCAATAAACAGGGAGCCTTTCAACAGACTTTCAACCATGTGTTGAAAGAGTCATTATCTTTCTATCTTGCTCTGGTTTTATCTGCTGTGCTGCTCTCTGCTGTATAATGAGCCTCAACCCAGTCTGAGGGTGAAAAGGGATGGGCTAAACAAGTTCAAGATCTCAAAGCAAATGGCACTTAAGGGGAATCTGTCAAGACAATATTTGGAACCAGAAGAAAATGATTGTATGTTTGTCAGAAAAGTAAAGCATAACCCTCATATGACACAGCTCCCAAAATGCCTTTGTATCATGAGTACATTTTTCTGCATGTCATGCTATTTCTCTCTTTACAGAACTCTTGTGTCTCTACACAGTGTTAAATCACAGTGTTCAGCTCGGAAGCATTTGAGAATGAGGGTCATCTTTCTGCTCTAGTTTTATCTTCCACTGCTGCTCTCTGCTGTTAAATGAGCTTTCACTAAAATCTGCAAGTGGCAAGGATGAGCCAAACAAGTCCACAGAGCGGACGGCAGTTAAAGAATCCCATGAAAGTCAAGGCAAGATCTGGAAGGCAAAGCAAAGCTTCTGAGCTTCTCAAAATCTAGTCAGGAAGGGTAAAGCAAAATAGGAACTTTAGTTGACACAGGGGCAGAGGCAGAGTTGGGTGAACAAATATTATCTGCATGAAACACATAAGGACATACTACCTGTGGCATCATCACAAAAGTCAACATCTGAGATATGCAATATGACCACTAGATAATCCAGAGGCATTCTGTAAATAATTGCATGGACCGATGAAAAACAGTACAGTTTTGGGGGATAGGGCGGTTGAGGGGACACATTGTCAACTGTTCAGTATGGGGCAGACATTTTAAGCAAAATCCCCATACAACAAAGCCCCATAATGTCATTTCTCCCCTCACAATCTCTGAATTTTTTTTTACTCCGCCCCCACTCTGTCTCTATCTGTGTGTGTTTAAAACTGTCTAGGGAGTGTGTGTCTTTGGGTCCTTATACAGTCACAATGTGTACTTTGGGAAGCAGTTGAGAGTGGTTTTCTTTCTATACTGCTCTGGTTTTATCATGCAGTGCTGCTCTCTGCTGTATAATGAGCCCTGACCCAATCACAGAGGGCAAAGGGACAAGCTAAACAAGTGCTCAGAGCAGGTAGTGCTGAAAACCATGCTTATATTACCTGCTGTTACCCTTGTTTTCTTCTTTCTTCCGACATCACCTTTTTGCTCATTCTCTCTCTGTGTCCTTCTGTTTGGTGCTTTGATGTTTACTCCATGTTTGTGACAGTTTTCCCTTGTGCCATCATGGGTTTCTAAAACGAACAAGACTGCTTCCGTGCTGTCATCACCTCTGGTTGCATTTCTTTAAATTAAACCTCTGTTCTAATGAATTTCACAACACTAAGATGAAAAATGATCTCTGCTGGGGAGAATTCACAACTGGCTTCCAAAATGGAGAGTGGTATGGATACACCTGGGTATGCAAAAGTTTGGGCACTCCTGGCCAAACCACAAACAAATCCACAGCAAACTAGTTTAAAAATAGATGCTGTGCTACTTTAAAGATGACTTCTCCCAATGTCAAAGACCCATTCTCTGGAGCATAACCTGGTTCATTCAGGAATACAAAGCAATTAGATTTTATCTCAGGTGAGCTACACTATAAGAACAATATAAGAATTAGGACACTTATAGGCATTGTTTGATAATTCTTGTGATAAAACTGACAATGCTACTTTAAGTATAGTGTTGTAAAGTGTATACCACCAAGAAGGACGAAACACATCCAACAGGATTAACTGTGGACACAAGAGGAAGCTGTCTGAAAGGGATGTTGGGTGCTGACCCGGATTGTATCTAAAAAAACATAAAACCACGGCTGCCCAAATCACGGCAGAATTAAATGTGCACCTCAACTCTCCTGTTTCCACCAGAATGGTCCGTCGTGAGCTCCACAGGGTCAATATACACAGCCGGGCTGCTATAGCCAAACCTTTGGTCACTCATGCCAATGCCAAATGTCGGTTTCAAAGGTGCAAGTAGCGCAGATCTTGGGCTGTGGACAATGTGACACGTATTGTTCTCTGATGAGTCCACCTTTACTGTTTTCCCCACATCTAGGAGAGTTACAGTGTGGAGAAGCCCCAAAGAAGCGTACCACCCAGACTGGTGCATGCCCAGAGTGAAGCATGGGGGTGGATCGGTGATGGTTTGGGCTGCCATATCATGGCGTTCCCTCGGCTCAATACATGTGCTAGATGGGCGCGTCACTGCCAAGGACTACCGAACCATTCTGGAAGACCATGTGCATCCAATGGTTCAAACATTGTGTCCTGAAGGCGGTGCCGTGTATCAGGACGACAATGCACCAATACACACAGCAAGACTGGTGAAAGACTGGTTTGATGAACATGAAAGTGAAGTTGAACATCTCCCATGGCCTGCACAGTCACCAGATCTAAATATTATTGAGCCACTTTGGGGTGTTTTGGAGGAGCGAGTCAGGAAACGTTTTCCTCCACCAGCATCACGTAGAGACCTGGCCACTATCCTGCAAGAAGAATGGCTTCAAATCCCTCTGACCACTGTGCAGGACTTGTGTATGTCATTCCCAAGACGAACTGACGCTGTATCGGCCGCAAAAGGAGGCCCTACACCACACTAATAAATTACTGTGGTCTAAAACCAGGTGTTTCATTTTGATTGTCCAACCCCTGTATATATATATAATTTTTTTCCAACTTATTTATTGAAATCATAGACAAATCACACAAAAATTCCATATTAAAGATTAAAGGTTGTTCTACACACAGTGTGAAAACTTCATTAAGCAGCCATGTTGCATACAGCTGTACAACGCTGGGTTAATGGAAGTATATAATAAGCCGTTTTAAGAAAATATCTCTATGATTCAGACTTTTGCATATGTGTAGAAGCTGCATGATTGACCAAATAAAGAGCCAGATCCAGTCAGAGAGGAGCAAGATCCGGAATACAAC
Source organism: Hoplias malabaricus (assembly GCF_029633855.1). Lineage (NCBI taxonomy): Eukaryota > Metazoa > Chordata > Actinopteri > Characiformes > Erythrinidae > Hoplias > Hoplias malabaricus. Next base: position 3,487,476 of record NC_089816.1, on the reverse strand, counting down.
TCATTCCAGGAGAAATTAAGCTCTGATTGCGGAATTTTTCTTTACGAGCGTCAATTTCCAGGAAATGGCATTGCTTTGGGAGGCTTTGCACCATGAGACATCATTCCGGGGGCTGAACTGCTTTCATGGTGTACTCAGATGCAAATGACCTCTATCCAAAATCACTAAAGCCCAAACTCTTTAACATCCTCTCACCCTCTTATTTGCCAAAAGCTAGTTTTGCCTCATAGAACTGTAGGAGTGTTTTTTTTCCTCTAATAAAAGATGGTTATTTCCATATGAATATCTGATGGTTGCCATTGAGGCACAGCCTAAAAGGTGCTGGGTCTGCTGCCGTCAACCAGAATTTTGGAAATGATGGTGTTTCTGCACTGGACTGTCCACTCCAATCAACTCTGGAGTGAAACTGTAGTGAATCCAGACGTATTAAAGGAACTCAAGGCAGCTGGAATCAAAACTGCTCTCAGAGACTCTCTCCTATTCCACTCCAACCCACTCTTCTCGTTCTCTGCTCTGTTCCACACTCTCTCTCTTTTTTTTTTTCCTCTGGCCTCTCTGAAATTGGTCCCTCGAGCCATTTTGATCTTTCTTGGCCAATTAGTCCGCAGTGATGTGCTTTTCATCCAAAGGTTTATTTCCAAGGGGCCAAGGGTTGGCCGAACAGAAAGAAAGAAACACCCTACAGTAAAGTTCTCTCTCTCTCTGGTTCTGTCCATCTCTGTCATGCTCCCTCTGCTCCCTGCTGGAACTCCATATAATACTGCGCTCATTATAAATGTGTGTATTAAAGCATTATGCAAGTTATATGAAAAACCCACTTCCAATAAAGCAGATTAAACCCTTTAATGCTGAGATGGCTATTTCTCTTTCATTTCTGTTTTATCAGCTCTTCCACTTTAAATATTCCAGTTATTCTATATTCAGTAGTACAGAAAACAAAAAAAGTTCTTTTTATATGACAAGTAACCGTTTGAGTATGAAGGAAAAAAATATGAATTAAAATGGGAATATTAATATGAATATACGTTCAATCAATACATTTCTGTAACCACTTCATCCTGATCAGGGTTCCAGTGTCACATTCATTCATTCATTATCTGTAAGCGCTCATTATTATTCATTATTACACTACGGCTTCTGTTGATTGCACAGACACGTCTGAGAAACTGTATCTGGAAGCCTTTGGACAGTGGAGGGACTTCTGAACATTGAAAAGCATGAAAAGAGATGATGTTGCTGTATCCCTGCTCCATAGGTCAGTAACCTTGATTTATTTTAGCTGTTACAGTTGCATTATTTAAGAAGGAACTGACTCCTACATGAAAGTAAACACAGACCTAAAGCGCTGCAAAACTAAACAACTCGAGCTGTGGTGATTCAGACACTGAAGAAACAATTACAGATTAGTTAAACTTCAACCACAAACAAGCTACAGTCAGCTGGGCTTTGAAATGAACACTAACAGGGGGAGTCTGTTTTGCTGTGAGAACTGTCGTTTTCCAGAATTGATGACGTTGCCTTTAAATCACCTACAACATCATTGAATATGCTAATAAATATATACATTTTAACTTAAGATTTTTTTTGTCGTGTCCTCTTTATATATACCTTTTTTGAGGTGTTGTACTAATATCAAAATAGATTTTCATTCTTAACATTGTTCCTCTCAGTGATAAGCAGTAAGGTATGTGCTGATTACGCCACCTGAAGCCAGTCAGCTGTCGGTAACATGGCAACATTGTGACACAACGCTGTCTTAGATGCATGTCTCAAACATGATACAGTTACAGGTGAATTCATGTCTAAATGCTGACCTCTAAGACACTGAATAATGCGAATGAACATTCAGCAAGGCATCAAGGTGCCATCTTCTGCTTCAGACGAAGAAATAAAATGTCCAAAAATGTCTACTTTGTGAACATTTCATTGTGGACACAGCACACACACAGAAAAGCCGACTGTGGGCCAGTGAAGTAATAAAGCCCCACAGTGGTGTGCTGTAATGCGGTGGAAGCCGTTCTTTTGGAGTGACAGAGCTCTATCCAATATATCCAACATGAGCTGGACTGTTAGAGTGTTAGAGTGTTGTGTGAGTGTGTGTGTGTGTGTGTGTGTGTGTATATATATATATATATATAATACACACACATATAAATTTTTGGAAATATGGGCTTATCCCTGCTCTAACAAACCTAATAAAAGGGCACACCCCTGAACAGAGTTTGTTAGAGGGCAAAAAACCCAGTTTTGTCTTGGATTATGCAACACTTTCCAGTCCAACAGCGTCCAGGTTAATTGGCCAATTTTAGCAGGCATGAGAACAAAGGCATTTTGTCTTACAGTTTGTGCCTTGGGAGGGGGTGAAATTGAAAAGGAGAGGAGAAAAAGAGAGAGACAGCGAACAGAAGAGAAAGAACACAGGCTGATGTAGTGTGATAGAAAGCCCAGCCATCAGAGTCGTTCACGCTTTGACATAAAGGCATCTGTTCTCCTGATGGAGGTTTGGAGAGGGGGGAGCATTATGTTCTCATGATGTGTGTGTTTGTGTGCGAGTTTAAAGCCAAACACGCCACTGAGTTCAGCAGACTGAGCGGCCCAAATGACCCACAATATGCTTCTGGACCCACTGGGGAAATGAAAGGCCGAGACAATTGGATTTCAGCACCGAAACACACTAAAGCTAAGGAAACGGAGGGAGGGAAGAAAAGATCATTTCACCAAAGCGCCCGTGCTATTCTCCTGTGCCTTGTTCAGAGGCGATGGCCACTTGTATTAAGAGAGGCCCCCGTGCGATAATTGAATGTAATCACCAAAGCACCACGGAAGTCCGCTTTGACCTTGGAGAGGACAAAGAGTCTGAGGCTCTCTTGTGGAGGGTTGAATAAGACACGCGTGTCATTACATTTCACTTCAGTGTAGCACCTAGAGAAAAGCAGGGTACTTCAATACAGCCCATCAATGCCTCTGACCTTGTGTGAAATATCACAGAAAAGGTGACCACACGCTCTTCTCTCCTGTCTGGTCCTTATTCATCCTCTTCAGTTGACTCCCCCCCTCTTTCTCTTTGTCTGTAACCTTTTCTCTGAGCAAGTGGAGGTGCAGTCTTTGTGCTCATTATGAAGCGAGAGCCTCCACTGGTGCCTTGTTTGTCTTTAGATTACAGGCAGAGAGCAGAGTTTTTGACCTGGAGCATTTTTCTTTCAAAACTTTGAGGCGCATTCCCTTTATTTGATAAATTACTCATCAAATCTGATTGGTCCTCAGAGTCCAATATGAAACAAATGGCCAAAGGTTTGTAGGCTCCTAAAAACCCAAAGTTTCTTCTAATTATTCAGTTATCGGGTCACAACAGTAGCTATATGGCTTCCTTCTTCAATAACCCATTAAAATAAACTCTAAAGGGAGTACACAGAGAGAGAGAGAGAAAAAGATACAATACTGAGAGACAGAAACAAGAAATTAAGATGAGAATGGAGAAATACAGCACAGAATGAGAGAGCAGTTGTGAAAGAAAGAGATACAAAGAAAGAATGAGTGTCATAGGGAAATACAGTCAGAGAGAGAGAGAGAGATGCAGTCAGAGACTTCATGCTGTGACTCGCCCACAAACTCCCACACACATGTGCACAAACACAGAGATTCACACACGCTGCCAGTTTTCATAAGCCACACACAAAGGTTTGAACGGCATTCTCTTTCTCACTGTGTGTGTGTGTGTGCGTGTGCAGAGAGGCTCTTTAATGATTCATGTAGAAATCTGTAATGAGCGCTCAGCCTTATCGCACCTCTAGTGGAACCATGCTGTTTTTCTCTGTGTGCTTCTGCAGGCTGACAGCCCCCTGGCCCCCCAGAAATAACACCACAGCTTCCTGGAGGCCTTACACACACACACACACACACACGTCCATGAAGATTTGTTCAACATAGACTCACAACTAATGCAAAACACTCAGAAACTGAACACAGGCTAATATTTAATGTAAGACCTATAAATGATTAAAGTATGAATAGGAGGTGTTTGTGGCAAAGAGGGCAGGGCTGAGCTGCTAGGAGCTGTGTCTACTGCTTATACGAATTCTGGAGCCCTTTTTGTCTACAAAGGTAAGTAGATATGCTTTAAAATGATTAAATTCAGCTACGTAATAATACCTAATAATACTGTCCAAAGAAAAGCATGAAAAGGAATGGGTCGCTCTGGAGAAGCTGCATGAGTCTTTAGCATGTTTATCGTACCTAATGCACTAGTGTGGACTAAGGGGGTATAAAACACCATCAGCACTGGGCTGTGGAGTAGCGGAACTGTGTTCTCTGGGGTTAAGGAGCTTGGAATCTAGAACTAATCCTACAACCTCAGTACCTGACCTCACAAAAGCTGGAAAATTACAAATTCCATTCCATCCATTATCTGTAAGTGCTTATCCAGTTCAGGGTCACGGTGGGTCCAGAACCTACCTGGAATCATTGGGCGCAAGGCGGGAATACACCCTGGAGGAGGCACCAGCCCTTCACAGGGCAACACACACACACACACATTCACTCACACACACCTACGAACACTTTTTGAGTCACCAATCCACCTACCAACGTGTGTTTTTGGACTGTGGGAGGAAACCGGAGCACCCGGAGGAAACCCATGCAGACACAGGGAGAACACACCACACTCCTCACAGACAGTCACCCGGAGGAAACCCACGCGGAAACAGGGAGAACACACCACACTCCTCACAGACAGTCACCCGGAGCGGAACTCGAACCCACAACCTCCAGGTCCCTGGAGCTGTGTGTTTCGACAGCAAAGGGCTGGCAAAATTACCACTAATATTAATATAATACTCGTTAGCTGGTAATTTTGAGATATGAATATATGTTTTAACATCAATAAATATAGGTTATCGATAAAGACAACACCCTCTGCTCCCGGAAGGCCTGCCAATCTACCCATATTCAGCCTAACATGCTAAAACCATTCACTTACAATGAGGTGTGGTGACACCACAGTTGATTTTGTGAGCTTTGTACCTGAAATCATAACATCTTCTTAAAGATCTGATTAACACGTGCCGAATATCCCTGCTGAAGCTCCAAACATCTATGACATTCTGAACAGCCCTAAATACTATTAACAGTACTATTAAAAATAATAAAATGTATTTGGTTGTTTTTAAGCTAAGCATGGACACTTTTAAAACGCATTAAAAAATAAAGAAAATAATAATAATTAAAATAACCACATACAAACACAGATTCCCTCCACATCCTCCTCCTTCTCTTGCACACACCCCAGAAGAGTGAAGGATCCAGATTATTTGAATATCTGGCAGAGTAAAAATGCATTACGAACGGGTCATTTGAAAACATCTGTGTTCACAATCAGAGCCCCCACCCCTTCATTCTCCCCCCTCCTCCCCTCTCCTAATGAACATTAGGTCCACACATTCACTCATCCCTCTGAGTCTCTGAGTGAGATTACCATGGTAACAGTGCTCTATGTTAAAACTGACAAATGGCAGGCGAGTAGCTTTAGTTTTACATAACAGCTCCACACAGAGCCAAACAGCACCGAGATGATAACACAGAGACAGAGGGGAATAAATAGACACGTTGTAGGTGGCTTTAGTAGTTACTATTGGCATGGAGAGAGAGGGAGTGAGAGATTAATCCAGAAGAAAAAGAGAGGCTTAGGCAGAGAGAAAGAGGTGAGATTGAGTTGAGTGACTCAGCAAGTGCCGTGATACTGAAAGCATCTGTCATCACTCGGGTACATGGCACTATGAAACAAATGCTATGAGCTCTTATAGACTCCTGAACTGTGGAATGTATCTGTGATAAATGGGGTGTTTAGGGACCAATTCAGCAAGACCTCATTCCTCCTCAACACCATGAATACAACTATAAGAACCACAACTAACACCCACAGTGCTTACATGAAGGTCATCAGTCATAGGGTTATAGAACACCTACATAAGGCTTTCAATGGAACAGATAAAAAAAAAAAACATCTTTAAAAGATCATAGCAACAAGCGTCTGACTTCAAAAAAGGGCTGCTTTAGTAGATTGGCCTTAGAAAACGTTATGTAATTTGTCATAAAAGATGTGCACTTTTCCACAGCATAGTTCCCACTCTAATTTGCTTTTATCTTAGGTAAATTTGGAACAACATACTTTTTTTAAATTCCTGGTTGCTCATAGTTCCAAGCAAGCCAAGGAGGGCCTAAACTGTGATGTGTAAACCTTGCAGAACATTGACTTGTCTATGCAACAAAATGTAAAACTACAGTAAAGATCACATGTTGTGATCTGGCAGCTGGTAAAATTACACCATGGTCCTTTGAAGGAAACCTGCACTGATCTGCCTGAACTCATGAATGACTAAGCTGTGTTCTGTCCAAAAAAAAAAAAAAAAACAATACCTAAATACATGATGAGTAAACAATGCTTAACCTTAAAGCCACAGCTATTGTGGTTTCCAAAGCCTGTGATTCCTGTTACTGATGGCGCTTTGTTACCCACTAGATTTTGAAAGGGAGACGTTATAAGTGGGAAACTGACCAGGGACCGAAAAGAGAGTAGAGCTGAACAGAGAGGTGTAGAGTAGGTACCATGAAGTGGAAAAGTGCTAATATAAAGATGATCTACAGTTAAATGGTACAGATAAACATATCATGGACAATGTTTTTGCTGTAATTGTTTTTATAGTTACTCACTGTAGGTCATTTTCTACTATACAACCAACAGTTTGATGACACCAATCTTTCTGATATTTAACCTGAAATTAAGGGTACTAATGGGTGTACTGGGCAATTTTCTTCTAGAAAGGGATTACACTGGGTGCCTGAACATTTCTGTGAAGATTTGATTGGATTACACATTGTTATAATGACATTATTATTGCCTGGTTAATTGTAAAGACTAGAGAAATGTTGGAAAAGGATTGTATGTAATGACTGGTGTAAGAGCTGATTGGTTTTCTACTATAAACACACACCACGCCTCCTGCATGTTTCACTCCTCGATGCCTGGTGCAGCTCTCACTAGAGTTCCCATTGGCTACCAATCTAAAGAAGGTTTGAACCTTAATTTTTACAAATGTCTAGTTTGTGCTGGACGTCTGCATTTTGTCAGACATCAGCCCTCTGCAAGGTTTAAACATCGTGCTTAGTCTCTACTCAACTTGCTCGGAACCAGGAGGAAAGTAGATTGGCTACTCAAAAATGTCGGTGCATTTGAGTGAATGTGTGAGTGTGTGTTGCCCGGCTATAGACTGGCGCCCCCTCCAGGGTGTGTTTCTGTCTTGTGCCCAGTGTTTCCAGGTAAGCTCCGGACTCACCGTGACCCTGAACTAGATAAACAGTTACAGACAATGAATGATTGAATGATTGCATTCTTTTAGCCCGTAAGTCCACACAATCATTGTGAGTTGACCTTGGTGAGTGAAGATATGGGGTATGGGATTTTTAAAACATATCACATAAGCAACAACTGCACTCATGAATAAATAAAGAGTGTGGTCAGAGTTTACTCAGCCTAGAAGAATCACCACTGTGACGCTAACAAGAACCCAGCAGCAGGAGGAGTGGGTAGAGGTCAGGAACAGGGCTGGCCAAGTCAAATAAAGTCAGTTTCTGGCTTTGTCCTCTCCAAGATCACAGGTTATTTATGAATGGGCTGTTCATAAAGCTCACTGCAAACACCATCTACTAGTCTCCTGAATGCTGTAGATACTAGATGTGTACATGTGTATGTGGCGTGGATTAACACACCTGCTTTTATGATTGTATTGGGAGGAATTAGAAGAATGTGGAAGAATACACTCAATGCAAAAGTTTGTGATGTATGTCTCTCTGAGCACACACACAAAAAATGCATTGCCCTGAGCCTCAAACGTATGATCACTGTACTGACATTATTGTTTTCCTTCAAGAAGAGAGTTTGCCTTATGAATAACAATGAGTGAAGTAAAAGAAGGCATCTTGTTTTCCATCTTTCTTTCCCTTTCTCCCTCTCTCTCTGTAATCTTTCTCACCTCTGCCATGCCAAAGCCGAAGCTGGATCTCTGGAGCAGGGAATCAGCCAAAACTAAAGCAAGCCTTCGCCTTCCTGGTACTCGATGCATGAAATCTCCTGGTCAGGCTCAGCTGGCCGAGGTAATTGGTCTCAATGGGCTGAGGAACATGATAAACGCACAGCCACAATTATGACTTCACTTCCTGTTGGAAAGAAAACCAATCTGGCTGACGCAGATGTTTCACTGCTTGCTCTTTTCCAGCTTCCAAGCAATTTCCTCTTTTCTTCGCTCTCCAGCTGCTGGAGAAAGCAGCGCGTTTACAGAACCAGAGCAAGCACTGAGTGGCTACTTTGGAGAAACTCAATTGTACTAATCCCCTGGATTAGCTGTGTATTTATTTAATTTTTTTCCCCAACCAAGCAAGACATTTTGCAGATAAAAGTTTTAATTCCTCATGGAAACTGTCATAAAAATACATTATTGATACATTCATTTTCCACAATCACTTGTTACAATTTAAAGTATTTGTTCTTCAAATTTACGTGGATTTTTTTTTTTACTCAAAATCTTTCCCTTTTGTGTGACTCACAAAGCAGCCAGGCAGAGCAGGAGTGAAAATTTTAAAAAAATAATGTGACATTTCATGTGTCAAGTGCCTTTTCAGAAAGAGAAAACACAAAGGAACATGTTTAAACAACTGTATTTCTGGACTTTGTCCTGAACAAGCCACTTTTCGATGACATGAACTAAAATAAAGTAGGCTATATCCCTCATGTATACAAAACAATTTAACAAAACAGATCATAATTAACTGAAGGCTAAACCAACAAAGATCTCCTTGAGGAGCGAGCCTCATCTTATTAACACTGCATACAATGATTAAAAGCTGATGAATGCTTGTTTACCACCAGGATTTCAGTATCACTAACAACTAATGATTTACAGCATGTATGGCATATCTAACACTCATTAGGATTTTTACAGTGCGCTTGTTAAAACTTCATTATGTACATGATAAGCAGTACATGCTAATGTTTGTTTACATGCATCTACATTAAGCTACTGTAAGATGCTGCAGCTACCATGTGTTCATTTCTGTGTCAATGGGATTTTGGTGCTTCATTGAAGGTCAGCAAGAAAATATGGGAAAAGTAAAGCTGGTGGAATAAGAAGACGAATCTTAGCCTGCAATATGGAAAAAGTTATCAGCGTCCAAGGACTGAAGCTTCTGAGCAGCTGCGTATGTTCAGGCTCAGTCCAAAAGGAGTTTTCATGAGAAAGATGGAAGGATGGAGGCATGGAGGGATGTGGGATGGCCACTTATCTGGAAGAAACTGTGCACATCCATGGCTAATAAGCTTTAGCAGATAGAGCCCGGCCAGTGCTGTGTAATGGACTAATCCACTTGAGCTTAAGGAACCTCTGGTGTGCAAAAGTGCTGCTGAAGCACCAGGTAAAAAGTCTCAGCCTACTTCCTCTTTCCTGAGCTGCCAGAGCGGATTTGGACAGCCAAACAGAATGGAGCTCCAACTGGTGCAACCATTAAGATGACCTCGCTCGCCCGGTGAACAAGAAGCTTCCAGACTACATGAAGACGTTCTGAGGGCAGAAAGTTGTCCTAATTAATGACCCTTGCTAAGAAACCCCTTCTGCACAAGGGAGAAGAACAGCAGGACGTAGCTGTTCACAGCAGCGGAAAGAAGAGCTTTACTAAGTGGGGAGTGGGGAAATGTACTCAGCTTTATAAAGGCAAAGAGCAGCATCTGCCCACAGGGAGCAATTTCATAATATGTCAAAGTTTGAATTCTACTTTGTTAGGTGTCTTTGTGAAAATTAGTTCACGCATCATCTGCAGGAAACTGCTTTACATTGTGTCTGCCCCTATTTCTCCTCAAGATTCATGCTCTCATTCATTCATTCATTCATTCATCATTTGATCATTGATCAGGATCAATATCACCCTGTCCCAATTCTTGCCCTAAGCCCTAAGGCCTTCCTGGAAGTGTGCACTTTGATGACATTGTTGAAGGGTGAACAAAAGTGCCACAAGGGTTCAAGGGTTCAAGGGTTCAGAGCAATAAAAGCAGAATGGGACATTTGAAACCTTCAGGTTTTAAAATTCACATTGATTTAAATGCGAAATACCGTGGCTAAAAGCCAAAATGGGCTAAACTTTACACTGTTTTATTAAACGCTTAAACATAAATGTCTAAAGTTGTTGAGATAATTTATTATAATATCAACATTTGGAGGCGGGCGGCACAGTGGCGCAGCAGGTTAGTGTCGCAGTCGCACAGCTCCAGAGACCTGGAGGTTGTGAGTTCGATTCCTGTTCCGGGTGACTGTCTGTGAGGAGTGTGGTGTGTTCTCCCTGTGTCTGTGTGGGTTTCCTCCGGGTGCTCCGGTTTCCTCCCACAGTCCAAAAACACACGTTGGTAGGTGGATTGGCGACTCAAAAGTGTGTGTGTGTGTGTGTGTGTGTGTGTTGCCCTGTGAAGGATTGGCGCCCCCTCCAGGGTGTATTCCCGCCTTGCGCCCAATGATTCCAGGTAGGTCCTGGAACCACCGTGACCCTAAATTGGATAAGCGGTTACAGATATAAGCGGTTACAGCGGTTGCTCCTAGTAACATTAACACTGTTAATATGAACAGAACTGCCTGACATTTATGTTTACATCACCTCATTTAAAAAGGGGTTCTCCCTTAACTTCAGCATTTTAAAACACGACTCAAATCTCAGAGGTCTTAATGAAGATTACAGATCCTTGTTACACTTAAAGTATGTTTGTAATGTTCCTGTTTTTCAAGGCGTCTTGTTACTGATTTCTGAGAGAAACGTCACAGGCTTGCAGTGGAATATGGGTAATTCCCTTTATGAAAGTTGTCATGTGCTGCAGACTTACGGGAGGGGCATAGGACACTTGTTGAGGAAAATGAAAGAATTGGGACGCCCTAAAGCCTTGCACACTTAGGCGGGCACGCACATGAAGGCACAAATATGAGTATTGGGACAGGAGGTATGTGTGCGGAGGAGTCCACCTGGGACCATCAGGCACAAGGTAGGAACTACAATGATCAATACTAACAATACAGTTACAATCTGCCCCCTTCACAGAGTGTGATGCTAGCTTTTTTCCTAAAAGTCAGCACAACCTAATCAGCAGTTATAATTCTCCCACACTAATGCTTAGCTGGCAAGTAATGTTGCATTAGACACAGCTGAAAAGATTACATTTTCACATGACTACATGCTAGTTTTTATCTCCCCGGCTTTGTAGAATTATAAGAGACAAGTAAAACCCACTGTCAATTGATACTGGCAACAATATGAGTTGATGCTTACAATCTTATTACATCAACATACTGGCTCACCCACACGACACCAACTCATATTAAAAGGTACTGTATCAGGGGCATAATTAAACCTAATCAGTACTACACAATGTCATATTAAATTAACAACTGCAGAAGATAAGTAATTACATAATTCCATCACATGCATGTTCAGCATATACCCAATATGTATATCAGAGGAAGAAATGTGGATGCAGTTTTGGCAAATGATGGTGCCATTCATTCATTGTCTGTAGCCCTTATCCAGTTCAGGGTCATGGTGGGTCCAGAGCGTACCTGGAATCACTATGTGCAAGGCAGGAACACACCCTGGAGGGGGCCCCAGTCCTTCACAGGGCGACATACACTCACCTATTCACCAACCAACGTTTGTTTTTGGACTGTGGGAGGAAACAGGAGCAACCGGAGGAAACCCACGCGGACACGGGGAGAACACACCACACTCCTCACAGACAGTCACCCATGCAGACACAGAGAGAACACACCACACTCCTCACAGTCACCCGGAGGAAACCCACGCAGACACAGGGGGAACAAACCACACTCCTCACAGACAGTCACCCGGAGGAAACCCACGCAGACACAGGGAGAACACACCACACTCCTCACAGACAGTCACCTGGAGGAAACCCACGCAGACACAGGGAGAACACACCACATTCCTCACAGACAGTCACCTGGAGGAAACCCACGCGGACACGGGGAGAACACACCACACTCCTCACAGACAGTCACCCATGCAGACACAGAGAGAACACACCACACTGCTCACAGTCACCCGGAGGAAACCCACGCAGACACAGGGAGAACACACTAAACTCCTATGATGGTGCCAAATTTTTTTTTTTTTTTTCACTTTGTAGTCGTTCAACAAAATCAATGGAATTAATACAAGTTTCTTTAGCATACATTTGTTCTCCATTTCTCATCCATGGCAGAGTAATTTGTGTAGTGCTTAACTAAAAGCACAGTTGTGCCAGTATGACTGATTTGCAAGCAGATGGGTTCAGCTGTGCCCCTGGAAATTCTATGCACTGTATGTAGTGCAATCGCTCTGAAGAGCTCCACAGCCCGATGCCACAGAGTGTTTCAACCTTCTCGCCAACAGAAATCAGTGGGTATAGTTGACTGCTCATGTGTGGCTGCTCCAGAGCATATCAGAAATTGGGTGGGCACATATTACCCTTTGGATATACAGAGTACCAACAATGTATTTGATCAAACAACAGAAATCATTCATTTTCAGTGGCGATATATTTACTGCTCTTTGGCTGTGCAGGGCAGTATGAGCAGGTGTTCATAAGAACATAAACCTCATCGAGATTTTAGGAGATCTATTTCCCCCTGCCTTATTTACTGGGGATTAATGGATTCGATATCTCCTACCAGCAATAACTACTGAAGGATTCCGGTGTCTGCCAGCCGACAGTGAGACAGCATGTAGCCGTATTAAGACAAAGTGGAGTCTGCTTAAACAGCTACTGTGAGTTAGATTAGCTCCAAACAGGCGATTTGTCAAAGTGATACAGGCACCTCAGAGGTGACCCTTATCTAATTTTCAGCCTGATGCTAATCGATGGACCTTGCACTTTTAATAAAAGTGTTCAGACATAATATAAGCCACAAATTTTTTCTTTCTTTTCTGGCCAATGTCTAGACTAGAGTGCTTTTACTGGTAATTACCTAAAATACATTTAAAATGGAGTGCTGTGACCTTCAGACTATCTAGGAAAATCAAGTAGTGCTACTCTAAGGAAGGTCTGAGGATGGACTGTGGCACAAATGATCCTGAAAGGAAGTAAGGGATGTATTACGCCAGACGAGCAGGGTTAAGTTGCTCTGAAGTCATTTATGTTGAAGCAGCTTTAATTAGCTTAAGTAGGGTATTCCTCCACCATCCATTTAACAGAGCGAGGGCGACAGCGGGCCTATAAAATAACACATGACAAGATGTCACCATCACTAAATCCTATCCTGTCACTTTGATTGCCCTAATAATAAGTGCCTTTAACTTTAATTTGAGCAGATTTCACTGGCCACTATTTCAAATGGCCTCATAAAATCCTGCCTGCATTGCCATATGACTGGGTAATGGGCAGAGCACTCCCTAATGAAGAGAATTAAAGTAAACATACTACAAGGACTGTGACCGGGCCCAAACCACCGAGTCATTCAAGGGGAATTATAGCCAAGTTCATTTCCATTTACCTTCAGATTGCCATTAGACTCTGCCAAGACTCCAAAAATTCAGGAAATGCTCGTATGGACAACACCACAGGAGTCACTGGACAGAGGATACATGCAAATGCGGAATGTGACAATCTTTTGGGGGTTTTTTTTAGGTCTGTACTCAAGCATATTGGATCTGAAATAAAATGAGGTGAAGTGTAAGGTCAGCTTAGGTTTAGTTGTATTTACATATTGTTCTGATTTTTAAAGGACTATAAATAAAAGAACAAATGAACACAAGTTTTAATTCCAATTCCTCTTTTTTTTTCTCAACTGTAGCTTAGCCAGAGGTACACAGAGAAAAAGCCTGAGTCACTGTGGACGAGACCCTTCATTTTATGCCCATTTACTGAGCTTGAGCTACATACAAACACCAGAGCTTTGTCCAGTGTACAACAAGAGGTGAGAACTAGTAAAAGGTGAAGAAACATTCTCAGAGTTTTTATTTTGTTATTATTTTTTTAGTTTTTTTCTATATAATGTTTTTTTCTCTTAATAGTGCTGTGTAGTTCACGCTCTCAATAATGCTAACTCACACTCTTCATCTGTTTAAGACTTAAGTCTGCTATGGTGTGCCAGTTTGTTTGCTAATTTTAAATTCAAAAGTGTAGTCCTGCTTCTTATTCATTTATTCATTGTCTGTCACCCGCTACGTTTCTCGATATTTCATTGTGTACTTGTATTTTACCCCCTAACGGTGCAAAAGTTAAAATCTGAACTCATCTGAACCAAAGTATTAATAAGACTTTTGTCCTCTTCTGCTACAATAACTCTTTTAGATTAGATATCGTAACATTTCTGTGAGGATTTGAAGGCATTAGGCCATGAGGGCACTAGTGAGGTTATACGTTGGAGACACTCTGTGGAAATTCTACAAACTTTGTGTACACAAATTAGGTGTTCTGAACTATATAAATCAAATTAAATATGTTAATCTGCACTTTTTATGTCATGGGCATTGCTTCAGTTCCAAAACTCTGTGGTGGATTGCAGAAAAAAAAAATCAGTCCAATTACTTACAGATTTCATTGTAATAGGGCACAACTTGGAATAAAAAGGGGCCAGTACAGCGAGTGGCCCCAGTGACATTAGAGAGCTGCCAAGCAATTGCCCTTTTTTATTTCTCTCTGTGACCGAGTGCTCTTCTTCCTTGAGTTTCTTCACATAATTCCCTGGCTCTGTGTTATTAATGCTCAATTTCTCCCAATTATAAAGCTCCTCGGCTCTGGAAGGCAGCCAGCAGGGGTGGAGAGAGAGAAAGAGAGAGACTCATTTGCTCTCATTTTGTGTACGGATGATGTATTGGAGGCTCTGTGATGATTACACTCGGATATACACACCAGTACACACAACCGCATATGATGTACACTCATGTGAACACCATGCCACTCCTCCCCGAAACATTCGTCTGATTTCAAGCACGCCCTGATAAGCATAAAGATAAGAAGGCCTACTGTACATCTCGAGCACTAATCCTGCTCCCCGTCGGCATGGTGAAGACCAACAGACGGTCACCTGGCTGATCCTGAATGGAGTTTCAACCAAATCCCCATCCCAGTGCCAACATCCCTTTGACAACGGTGTAATAACATAACTCCAGGGGCATGGCGTCTCTCTTTATATTAATGAGGAAGCCTGTGTGCTCAACCTGCTTTTGTTTTCTCACACTGATGGGGATTGCTGTCAATCTAAGTTATACTGAGCTGTCTTGGCACTTTACATTGTGTACCTTGCCAGCATCTTATCGATCTCTAACATCACAGACAGCCCTGATTTAGACTTGAGGTAAAACACTAAATGACTTTGTGCTGAACTTTTTTAATAAGAGGGTAAAAGCAGGGCTGGCTAAAGGTGGATGCAGGAGAATGTTAAAAAGAAAAATGACAAAATTCATAAACCTTTGATATACCACCATCATTCCATTCAGTTCATCCATCCATCGTCTGTAACCACTTATCCAGCTCAGGGTCACGGTGGGTCTGGAGCATACCTGGAATCACTGGGCGCACTTTCTTTGCAGGGTGACACACACTCACACATCCATACACATCTAGGGACATTTTTGAAAGGCCAGCACACCTACCAATGTGTACTTCTGGACCGTGGGACTAAACTGGAGGAAACTCCTCAAAGACAGTCACCCAGAGTGAGGCTCTAATGTACAAACCCAGGACCCTGGAGCTGTGACCGCGACATTACCTGTTGCTCCACCGAGCTGCCCCAATTCATTCATTATCTGTAAGCGCTTATCCAGTTCAGG
Organism: Hoplias malabaricus; assembly: GCF_029633855.1. NCBI lineage: Eukaryota > Metazoa > Chordata > Actinopteri > Characiformes > Erythrinidae > Hoplias > Hoplias malabaricus. The sequence goes on along the minus strand of NC_089816.1, from coordinate 3,471,627 downwards.
GTCACGGTAGGTCCAGAGCCTACCTGAGATCATTGGGTGCAAGGCAGGAATACACCCTGGAGGGGGCGCCAGTCCTTCACAGGGCAACACACACACATTCACTCACACACTCACACCTACGGACACTTTTGAGTCGCCAATCCACCTACCAACATGAGTTTTTGGAGCGTGGGAGGAAACCAGAGCACCTGGAGGAAACCCACGCAGACACAGGGAGAACACACCACACTCCTCACAGACAGTCACCCGGAGGAAACCCATGCAGACACAGAGAGAACACACCACACACCTCACAGACAGTCACCCGGAGGAAACCCACACAGACACAGGGAGAACACACCACACTCCTCACAGACAGTCACCCGGAGGAAACCCATGCAGAAACAGAGAGAACACACCACACTCCTCACAGACAGTCACCCGGAGGAAACCCACGCAGACACAGAGAGAACACACCACACTCCTCACAGACAGTCACCCGGAGGAAACCCATGCAGAAACAGAGAGAACACACCACACTCCTCACAGACAGTCACCCGGAGGAAACCCACGCAGACACAGGGAGAACACACCACACTCCTCACAGACAGTCACCCGGAGGAAACCCACGCAGACACAGGGCGAACACACCACACTCCTCACAGTCACCCGGAGGAAACCCACGCAGACACAGAGAGAACACCTACCTGCTGCACCACCGTGCCGCCCTTGCCACAATTCAGTTCAATTAAATTCAGTTGTATTATTATTTTACCAAACCTACAGAGAAATGAGGACAGGAAATTTGTAAAAATCTTCTTAGATATGTTATTCCAGGAGCCTTCCCATCATGTAAAAGGTACTACTGTCTCTAAAGTCTTATCAGCAGTTCTTTACAGAACCAGAAATGGGTTTTCTAAACTCAGAAAAACTATCACTGTGGTGGTGCCTTCATATTCAGATCATTTATCTATGGAACATAATTGTTGCATAATTTGTATTAATTGTAGATTTTAAGTGACCAATAATGCACTTGTACTTTACCTTTTTTCCTAAGAGTGTGTGCCATTACTCACAATTGCACTCTTATGTTTTGCCCACACTACATTTTCACTTACTGAAGTTTAAAATGTGAGACACCCCATATACAGTGACATTTTTCATAGATTTCTCTGTGCTTGATTGTTGTTAGTCCTCTAAATCCCTATCTCCAAAAGGGTGGACGGCAGTGAAACCATAACCCTAGCTCAGATCTGATTGGTTTACAGTCTTTCATGCAAGATGTTAAATTTTATTTTTCATACCTGAGAGTCTGCGTCCACACCACAGTGTAGGATTCTGGGTCGAACTTGTTTGATAGTTATGATTAACAATCAAGGCAGCCTAATTGCACAGGGAGAAGACTATGGACTCCCTACACTAAAGGATTATCTGGGAGTCTTCTAAAATCGGAAGACCTTTTTTTCTTTGCAGTTTTTATTGCAGGAGAAGCAAATAAGATTACAGGAACGTTATGGTTACAATAGGAAGAGAGTGGACCCTATGTAAAGGTAAATTTGACATATTGGTTGTCAAATTTTGTGAAACTAGCACCAGTAAATACATAATTATTGGTATTTGTTTCTATTCATACATTCATTCATTCATTGTCTGAAACAGCTTATCCAGTTCAGGGTTGTGGTGGATCCTGAGCCTGCCTGGAATCACTGGGCGAGGGGCGGGAACACACCCTGGAGAGGGTTTGGTATTTGCTTATTTCAGAGAATTTTATCCTCTTCATTCACACAGATGCTGTGATGTATCGCTGAGAATTGTTTTGCAGTATGCTGAGTATTGCAGAATCACTGTATTATGATATGATAGTTATCATGGGCAACATATTGTGATAATATCATGTTGTGAGGTGCCCTGTGATTCCCACACCTACTCTGTGTTGGCTACTTTTTAGAAACTCCAGTTTCTAACCAGCAGACACTGCCTTAATTTGTAAATATTGACAGATTTCCTCTTCTGCAGAATCTCTCCTGAATACATTCTTGTGATGTATACCTAAATGAATGATGGTTTTTTAATATGTAAAGGTGGTTTTGTTTTGGGTTTATATTGTATTGCATTCCCAAAAATGAGTGTACTGACTTAAACAAAACCGTCATGGCTGCTGTAGACCTACAAAAGCGGAAACTGCACCTGAAAAGCACCTGAAACTACGGATACTGGAAGCCTGTGCTAGCATTTCTCCTGCGGTGTTGCTATCAGTGTGTGAAGAGTGGGAGAAGAGGGTTGCATTGACAATTAAAAATTAAAAGTTAAAATTAAGCACACCATTGTCATCACATGACCCTCTTCCCATTGAAAAAAAAAAAAGGTTGGATCCAAAATGGCCGACTTCAAAATGGCCGCCATGGTTACCACCCATCTTGAAAAGTTTCCCCCCTCCCTTATACTAATGTCCCACAAACAGGAAGTTAATATCACCAACCATTCCCATTTTATTAAGGTTTATCCATATAAACTGTATATTTGATCTTTGCAGCTAGTCTCTAATTTTAACTCAAAACAGAAAAGAACATTTGTGAATGTTCTTTTTTTCTTTGCAGTTTTTATTGCAGGAGAAGCAAATAGGCCTCAACATCTGCCTGATAATCCTGTATTGTGGGCCAGGCATCACATAACCCTTAAGATTGCATATCCACAGAATCAGCCCCAATTTGCCTTTGTTGTAGAAGAAATTACCGCGTACAACACAAAAATTTTATGAAAATCATTGCAAGATTTGTCACAAGACTTTTATACTCCCCTGTAGGTTCAGCAGTGTAGGGCTGTAATTCCCACAGGGGTGAGGATAGCCTGAAGTAAAACCATTTTTTTCTGCGCCAGATGATATAAGGGCTGTGAGCTTTCTAAAAATAACATTTCAGATTTAGCGTGAAATAGGGATTAAGATTCATGTTAATAGTTTTACATTTAATGGAAGGCTTGACCTGCATGAGGTCATGTAGCTTTATCATTACAGCAGTAGAGAAATTAATAAATAAGAGGAGCATTGAATTGATATTTCTCAGAAGACTGGCTTGTGTGCATCTGAGGGAAAATTCCAGAGCGATGTAGAGGCAGCACCTGGGGCCCTGTAAACAGAGTCCATTAGTTTTGGGATGCGCCAGAGCACCGGGGCGTGTGGACACTGATGATGAAGAGCCCATGCCTCGCAGGCCACTTCACTGCTTACCTCCACTGAGTCCACACTCAACAAGCTCTCTACACAAGTGGAGATCAGGTGTCCCTTACCCTAGTACAAGCACACACACACACACACACACACGGTCAGACACCTTTCAACATAACAGACCCCAACCCCATCCATCATAAAATCTATACACATTGAATGATCACTGGATTAGGAATACCTATACTGTTCCTGTAGTCAATCTGTAGTCAATCTGTTGCTCTGCATACGTTCTTATTCCCATTTCACCCTGCTTTTCAAATGGTTCCAGAACTAATCATCCAACACCAGTCTGTACCGGACCTCACTAATGCTCTCATGTCTGAATAACATCAAATCACATCAGTGTTCCAGCAGTTAGTGTAAAGCCACCCCAGAAGAAGAGAATACAAAACTGAAGCAATGGTGGGACTGCCTTTAAGAAGAAATGTTACATGAGCTGGTTTGGCCGTATAATGCAGCTGCCATTTATGTCATTTCATGCAGGTTAAACCTCGCAAGTCCACATTTTCTGTTACGGTAATGTTCTGGTATTATATCATATGTCAGTCACAGTTAAACATAGAACTCAGTAGCTATTTAGACTCAGAGTCACTGGCAGCACACAAAAGAATATGCCCATTTCTTTTCTACTCCGTGTCTACAGTCAGTGTTTTCAAAACCCCACTTTTTTTTTTGCTTACTGTTAAATCTGGTGTTGTTGAAGGAACATGCAGATAGGCTTTTGATGTTTTAAGCTGCAAGATGGAAGAACCTAAGCCTGTAACCTTGGGAGTTAGCCCTCTCTCTCTCTGTATAATGTTTTTTCTTACTTATAGCTTTCCTTTCCTATGTCCCTTTTTATCTCTCTCTCTCTCTACCCCCCTCCCATTTTCCCTTTCTATACAGGTGTGGTACTGCTTCCTTATTTCACCCATTGCTTTCCAACCTCTCTCTTTATCTCTCTCTCTTTCTCCATTACTCTCTTGCTTCCCTTTCTCCCTTTCTACACAGGTGTGCAGTAATGCCCTCTTACTTTCCAACCTCCCTCTCTCTCCAGACGTGTGGAAATGCTCTTTTCTTACCTACAGCTTTCCAAGCTACCTCTTTATCTCTGTCTCTCTCCACAGTCTGGCCTGGGAAGATAAAGGTTTCTGTGAAAAGAGAGCATACTGTACCTGAGTTTGAGGCTGATCACATCCGCAGTTAGTTGTCCTCATTCCCGGTGACTTCACCAAAACAAATAGACAGAGTCCTGAGTGCTTTCAAATCATTAGAAATTGTCTTAACCTTGGCACATTGAGGCTCTGGCCAGAAGTGCTAAAAGGCATTGATAACGTTTTGACTTTGGATGTTTATCTTATCCAGTCTTCCTGTAGGATTTTTCATACAAACACAGAAGCAGGCAACATACATGTTGATTTAAACAGCAGATTTAATCTTTTAACAATAAAAATTGCGATCCTTCCCAAAATAAATACATAAATAAATAAATAAATAAATACAGGGCGGCACGGTGGTGTTGCAGTCACACCGCTCCAGGGACCTGGAGATTGTGGGTTTGATTCCCGCTCCGGGTGTGGTGTGTTCTCCCTGTGTCTGCGTGGGTTTCCTCCGGGTGACTGTCTGTGAGGAGTGTGGTGTGTTCTCTCTGTGTCTGCGTGGGTTTCCTCCGGGTGCTCCGGTTTCCTCCCACAGTCCAAAAGCACACGTTGGTAGATGGATTGGCAAATCAAAAGTGTCCATAGGTGCGAGTGTGTGAGTGAATGTGTGAGTGTGTGTGTTGCCCTGTGAAGGACTGGCACCCCCTCCAGGGTGTATTCCCGCCTTGCACCCAATGATTCCAGGTAGGCTCTGGACTCTGGAAACCCGTGTTTCCCCACAATCGTAGACTAAGGTTGTATTATGCACCATAAACGTAAGCAACATTTCCAGGGGCGATGTGTAGATTTGTACATTCTCATAAGATTTACAATGTGTATGCCCTCAATGTGAAAATGTAATTGTAATGGTGTGATATTGTACTGTCTGTGAATATACTTTAAATGCTTCAGGTACATTTAGTTCCTGCATGAACAAACGTTTAAGAATGGATGTTTTTTTTTTACATATAAATGCAGGTTTTGGTTTTTATTATGAGCCAATATGAAATAGCCTCTATACAAGTAGAGAACTCGACCTCTTTTGTGCTCACCATTTTGAAGTGACTTCAGCAATTATGCCCAAGGAGAAAAGAGTAGAACTGGCACAGTGGCCCAGTAACATTCAGACTACATATATTAAGTAAAGTTCAGTTCAGTTCAGTTTACTGGGGAGAATTTTTTCAAGATTTAATTTAAAAGTCATCTAATGTAGGTTCTTAACCTGGGGATCATTACACCTTGGGGGTCATCTTGTGGTCTCTGAGGGATTGTGAGAGTCGTCTACTATATATATATATATATAAAGCTACGGTGAAGAAAAAGAAACTCGCAGTGGAATAGTGGCATACAACGGGGGTAAACAAATCAAGCAGGTGCCGTCCAACGTTTGGGCCGACTTTGGCTTTTGCAACACAGAAGAGACAAACAAAATAGACAAAGGCTATGCTGATGATTAATGGTATGGTAGGACTGTAAAGCTAGCTTGGAAGAGGGTGGGTCAGGGACGCCAGACTTCAATGTTGAGGTGTCATGGGCATAATTCATCGAAACACTGACAAGTGGAGGTGCCCATATGACGACCCCTGTGAAGAACTAGTGATGCAGTGGCTGAAGTGGGTACACAAGGGCTCGGCCCAATGAGTAGGCTTCTGCATTAGGTGAAGCTGATTGCTGCTCGGATCATAAATGGCCACAGCAAACCTGTTGGTTTGGGATGGGATTTAAATGGCCAAAGGCATAGGATTACAGGAACGTTGTGGTTGCAATAGGAAGAGAGTGGAGTGGACCCTATGTAAAGGTAAATTTGACATATTGGTTGTCAAATTTTCTGAAACCAACACCAGTAAATACACAATTATTGGTATTTGCTTCTATTCATTCATTCATTCATTGTCTGAAACCGCTTCTCCAGTTCAGGGTCGTGGTGGATCCTGAGCCTGCCTGGAATCACTGGGCGCAAGGCAGGAACACACCCTGGAAAGGGTTTGGTATTTGCTTATTTCAGAGAATGGTATCCTCTTCGTTCACACAGATGCTGTGATGTATCGCTGAGAATTGTTTTGCAGTATGCTGAGTATTGCAGAATCACTGTATTATGATATAATAGTTATCATGGGCAACATATTGTGATAATATCATGTTGTGTGATGCCCTGTGATTCCCACACCTACTCTGTGTTGGCTACTTTTGAGAAACTCCAGTTTCTAACCAGAAGACACTGCCTTAATTTGTAAATATTGACAGATTTCCTCTTCTGCAGAATCTCTCCTGAATACATTCTTGTGATATATACTTAAATGAATGATGGTTTTTAATATGTAAAGGTGGATCTGTTTTGGGTTTATATTGTATTGCATTCCCAAAAATGAATGTACTGACTTAAATAAAACTGTCATGGCTGCTGTAGACCTACAAAAGCAGAAATTGCACCTGAAAAGCACCTGAAACTACGGACACTGGACGCCTGTGCTAGCATTTCTCCTGCGGTGTTGCTATCAGTGTGTGAAGAGTGGGAGAAGAGGGTTGCATTGACAATTAAACATTAAAAGTTAAAATTAAGCACAAAATTGTTTTTCTTGTGAAATTCCCAATAAGTTTGATGTGTCACATGACCCTCTTCCCATAGAAAAAACAAAAGTTGGATCCAAAATTGCAGACTTCAAAATGGCCGCCATGGTCACCACCCATCTTGAAAAGTTTCCCCCCTCCCATATACTAATGTGCCACAAACAGGAAGTTAATATCACCAACCATTCCCATTTTATTAAGGTGTATCCATATAAACGGCCCACCCTGTATATTTGATCTTTGCAGCTAGTCTCTAATTTTAACTCAAAAAAAATTTTGTGAAAGTGATATTAATCTTATACACTAACATTATTACACTGAAAACATTTTTAATATATTAAGAAAATATGCAAATATTAAAATTTCCCATGAGGAAATTGAATGTAGCATGCATAACATCTAATCCTCATTTAGACATTAAGGGAGAGGTCAGTAATTTTTCCCAACAAAAAATATAGCAAACATTAGAAAACCACATTTTTACACATTTTCTATAAATTGCTTAGTAGTCTCTAAACTAAGCAGTTTCTACCTCATAGAATTTAAACAGGCCTTGTTTAAAAACAGAACCTCAATTCTTTTACATCCAAGATGCTGTCAGAACAACAGCAGTTTCATCACGTGAAGAAGAATCACTGATTGACATTTCTGGTTGCTCCTAAATGTTCAAAAAAACTCTGAACTGAAGGGCAGAACACACAAGCTCATTGTTCATTGTGTGGCGCAGCGCTCTGAGCTTTAAGCTCCGAGTTTTCTCAGTGCTCTTTTATCACAGTATTTTTCACAAGCTTTGGGTCTTGTTTCCGTACAGCAGAGGGCCAGAAAGCCACAGTCAATCTGTATTCAGCATGGACAGCACACCTGTCATTTCATTTTAAATCTAAATCTTAAAACAATGAGCCACAACACAAACTACAGACATGTGAAGTAAATAACATTGATTTTCGTATTAAAATGGCATGACCTGTCTAAGGGTTTGGCCTATTTTAAGCAGTAAGTGAACAGTTAGATATTGAACTTGGTGTTGCAAATATTTCTAAAATTAAGGAGCATGCTTAACCTTCATGTCTTGTGGTGTGTTTAAAGTAGACATTGGTTTAAAAAAGTGATCCAAGAAAATAAACTGGCAAATGGATCATGAGCACCCAAGGCTAATAGAACGTTTTTTCTGGTGGTGATGGTGGTGGTGGGTTGAAGCACCTCTCTTTCACAAATTGCTTAGTGCTAATGCTGGCTATTTCCCCAGATCTTGATATAAGCGAGAAGCTGTAGGATGTGCTGAAAAAAAGGCATCACATCTTTCAGGACTTCAAGAATCTGCTACTAAAGACATTTAGGGTCGTGGTGGGTCCAGAGCCTAACTGGAATCACTGGACGCAAGGCAGGAACACTCCCTGGAGGGGGCGCCAGTCCTTCACAGGGCAACACACAACCAATCACACTTATGGACACTTTTGAGTCGCCAATCCATCTACCAACGTGTGTTTTTGGACTGTGGGAGGAAACCGGAGCACCCGGAGGAAACCCACACAGACACAAAGAGAACACACCACACTCCTCACAGACAGTCACCCGGAGGAAACCCACACAGACACAGAGAGAACACACCACACTCCTCACAGACAGTCACCCGGAGGAAACCCACACAGACACAGGGAGAACACACCACACACCTCACAGACAGTCACCCGGAGGAAACCCATGCAGACACAGGGAGAACACACCACACTCCTCACAGACAGTCACCCGGAGGAAACCCACGCAGACACAGGGAGAACACACCACACTCCTCACAGACAGTCACCCGGAGGAAACCCACGCAGACACAGGGAGAACACACCACACTCCTCACAGACAGTCACCCGGAGGAAACCCACGCAGACACAGGGAGAACACACCACACTCCTCACAGACAGTCACACGGAGCAGGGCTCAAACCCACAACCTCCAGGTCCCAGGAGCTGTGTGACTGAGACACTACTAACATTCTTACTCCAAGTAATAATACATTTTTATTGTTTGTTTTAATGAATGGTATAAAGGCGGCTGCAATTTAGACAAAAGTTTGAGAAACGCTTAGTAATAAATAAAGGGGAAAGGGAGTTTTGAAAATAGTCAAGTGAAATTAATTTGGACAGAGCAGACTGCAAAAATTCAGACAAAAATAGCAAGGGTATTGTGAACATAAGAAAATTATTTTAATTGTGTAGATTCCAATAAACCACATGCCCCAATAATGACAGACTCTCTATTACTGACTCTATTCAAAAACCATGCAATTCAAAATGAGACACTGAAAACTGTGAAAGCATGGAACTATTCTTACAACGTGTGCGTGTGTTTAGTCCAGATATATATAATATACTGTGGGGAGTAAAATCACTTTACGCTCTCACATTTTAGGGCCTTTCTTTTATGAGGGTATAAAATGTCCCCATAATGTAAACACTTATGTTTTAAAAAGGCGGCATGTGTTAGGATTATAGTAAGGTTAGCATTATGGTTGATCTAGAAGTAGTCATTTTGAAGTTTAGGCTCGAGTCTCAATAAAATAAATGGAAGTCTATTAAATGCTCTAAGACTGCGTGTATTTGTGGGTGGGTGTGTATTGTAACAAAACTTGTAGACATGAGGAACATCGCTGGATCCTGACGATTCGCTCCGCTGAGCTCAGTGGTGAGAAGTCATGTGAACCCGACTCTGAGGAGCAGAAAATCGAGAGGGGGAGAGAGAGAGCGATGAGGGAAAAGAAAAGGGATTTGCTCACTGATGTGTGAGATGTCTATAATCTCTTAAATGCCGCCAGGCTTTTATTGTTTCCAAACCTCATGAGTAAACACAACTGGCCGTTTTCCATTTCCAGTGCAGAACTGATGCTTTTCACCAGGTTAGTTCTAAACAAATGTTGTCCAGTCAGGGATCAGAACAGACACAAGCTCAACCCAGAGGACTATGGACAAGGTCCTTTTTTATTGCTGGCCACAGTTTAAGGACATCTTCTTAAGAAATTACAGGGCATGCTGGGGTAAAACCGATCTGTTCTGTCTTCTATATACCTATAGCCCCTTCATCAGATCTGCTGAATATGATATTCTTGACCATTCCTAGGTTTTCTTCAAATGGTTTTTCAGGTCTTTTAGTGTTGCTGTCCCACACTTTGGAATTCCTTACCCTCTTCCAATCAGTTCCCTTCCTCAATCTTGGCTCAAATCCTATACTTTCTCTCAGTTTTTTTTATTCCATCTTCAGTTATAAAATGTCCTCTTCTGGAAAGGCTTTCCACTAAAAATTGGAGCATTTGTGTGTTTTTCAAGTCAGATATTGATGTTAGACAAGTTCTGGATCACAAACACCAAGCCAACTCACCCTAAATATGGGCCTTACATTGGGATTATATCAGTTCAGTGAAACCACATCCCAATGGCTCTAATTAAGGCACGGCCCTGATCATTCTGACCTGATACTTCATGCTATGTTTAGCTACAGACATTTTACAACCAAAGAACAAGAACATAAGTTCAATAACCAAGAACACAACCCCGCTGAACCTGATGGATCCCTTCTGAAGACAAATTGGACATGTGCCGTGCTGTGGTGTTGTGTTATGGGTCGGAGAAACACACAAAAAGCTTAGCACACATATTTGGCTTCTTTAGCATCTAATCATCTTCATAAGCAGAGTTGCTCGGAAAGTGAGCATGAGTAATGCTCGAGCCAGACATCAGGTAATAAATGGAGCGCTTGGGTCTGCCAGCTCTCTCCAGCATCCATCTGAATGAGCTCATCAGCCAAAGCTACCCACCGCTCATTAGTAATAATGACGCAGTTTGGAATTCAGCACACATGGATAATACACAGCTAGCGTGCCTCGGAAATATCATGGAGAAATGTTTAATGGTGGATCCGGAGCAATGGGAGACATTCTCATGCTTTGCTTGGTAGTCACTGGCTCATATCTTTTTTATATCAGACTGAAATAACATGCTTCCATTCATCAGCTCCACTGAGCATTAACAAAAACTCAAAGATCGCCATGAGCTTTCCCCTCCCTCACAGCACCAAGCAGCATTCAGAATCAAAATCCCTACTATGCCCAGTTTTTTTACACATACAAGGAGTTCATCTTGCTGAGTGTAAAGTAATTAACGAAACATAAAACTATTTTTTGTGTGTGTGTGACTGGTTCCCCATTCAAGGCACTCCCACCTCTCGCCCAGTGATTCCAGGTAAGCTCTGGATCCACCATGACTCTTAAGGATGAAGAGGTTACAGAAAATGAATGAATGAATGAACAAGTTAAACAGAGTAGAAACAGACAATATTCAAATAAGAGAGAGCCCAATGAGAAGGAATGTGTAATATTTCAATCCAAACATCACATTACCACGTAATTACCACGATTCATATCTAAAATTAACCTTTGGCTTCTTTTGAACCACTGATTGAACACAGTGGGCCCAATCCTGGAGATCTAGATACAACCACAACTAATTAACTTCAGCTAATTAAGTTCTTCCTGATAAGCAGGATCTAATACATTAGGTTTCCTTTCAAATTGTGCTGGTGCTACCACAGATCCAGCCCTCAGACTCCAAAAGTCCCCTGAAACACAGGAATTTGAAAGAGGTGAACCCCAGGTGAGGGAAAACACCTACCTAGAGGAACAGGGTGGCCATGCCACTTAAGCAAGTGGATGCCTCGCACCCAGAAGGCACAATCTCGAGAGATCACCACTATCGGACCAAAGGTAATTTGTGAACCAGGGCTCAGTTTCCCCAAAAACATCCTAGTGTTAAGATCATCTTAACAAGGAGAGCATTCAGTGTGATGCTCCCTCTACCACCCGATGTTCTAGAGAGTCATATACCACCTCTGGTGAGTTAATGGCTGTCTTTTGAGATTTATGTTCAAGTCCCACAGTGTACAAGCTTAAGGGAAAGTCAATCTGCCAAAGTGCTCCAGCTCCAGGGCCCTTCTTCTAGGGCGCATGCACCTTTCGTCATTTGGTTTTCAGTTTCTAATCGTGCAAAAGAAAAAGGGAGAACAACACATTTCTCAATTTTAAATTATATAACAAAAGGTACACAGAGGTTTCTGGGGCTGTGATTAGACTGTGTTCACTTTGCTTTCTCTGTTAACAGAGCTGCTCTCTGTTTAAATGGAGAAAAGTCTGGAAAGAATCACGGTTAATACACTGTTTACAGCAGGTTGAGATCATAGTGATATATGACACACGTAGAAATTCTTCAGAGCTTTGTCAGTTTTAAGTTCAAAGTGCGTTGCAGAAGGCGCTAAAAAACTGACCCTGTATCATAAATGGCTCTCTTTATAGCTCACTTTTTACAGTGCACTATCATAGGGAACTGAATTCAGGAGGGCAGTGAACCTCATGTGGATTTTACCAAACATCGCAGTGCATTATGGGAACCCACTCTCCACTAGTGTCAGCTAGCATATCTTTTACGGTGCATCATGGGATTGTTTGAGTACACTGAAAAGTGTCCACTATGTTTTTTGAACACTACACTCTTAAAATTAAAGGTGCTACAAAAGGTTCTTTGAGCGATGTCATAGAAAAAACACTTTTGGTACCATAAAGAACCATGTTTGTTTTAGAAATGCAAGTGTGAAGAACCTTTTAAAGTTCTAGCCTCTTTTCATTGGCTGCCTGTGAGATTTCGCATTAATTTTAAAATATTAGTTTTGACTTATCATGAGGGCCCAGCATACATCTCTGAACTCCTGTGCCCACTTGAGAGGGTGAGACCCCTAAGATCCTCTAACCAGGTGCCACTAGCGATGCTCAGAACTAATCTCAAGACAAAGGGAGATAGGGCTTTTGCAGCGCATGCTCCTAAACTCTGGAATAATCTCCCCACTGACATTAGACATTCAGTCTCAGTGCTTGTTTAAAAAACGTTAAGTACTTACTTTCATTCTGTTGCTTTTAGTAACACTTGATTTTGGTTGTCTTTGAATTTGTGTTTTTGGTTTGTTGTTTCATTATTTGATTTCTTTTTATAATTATATATATATATATATATATATATAAACTTGAGTTTTTATTTTGTATTTAATTACAATGAATTGTGAAGCCCTTTGTTGCTTGCTCTAGAAAAGTGCTATATAAATAAAGGTTCACTTACAAAATGGAGGAAACCCCAAAATAGTACACTATATAATGAATAGGGGGGCTGCACAGTGGCGCAGCAGGTTAGTGTCGCAGTCACACAGCCCCAGGAGTCTGGAGGTTGTGGGTTCGATTCCCGCTCCGGGTGAATGTCTGTGAGGAGTTGGTGTGTTCTCTCTGTGTCTGCGTGGGTTTCCTCCCACAGTCCAAAAACACACGTTGGAAGGTGGATTGGTGACTCAAAAGTGTCCGTAGGTGTGAATGTGTGTGTGTGTCTGTGTTGCCCTGTGAAGGACTGGCACCCCCTCCAGGGTGTATTCCCACCTTGCGCCCAATGATTCTGCGACCCTCAATTGGATAAGCGGTTAGAGATAATGAATGAAGGAATGAAGGCGGCACGTTTTCAGACACAGCATGAGACTGAGACCCCAAGCATTTCGGCTTGTTGATCCTGACTCCTAGATTCTAATTCTAGTCGACTCCTAATCAGTAAATATGGTTTAGACTAATCTGCCTGCTCTCGCTGTGCAGAGGACAGCAGGGTGAATTTGGAACCATGCTCTGAGTATAATTTTGGAAATTCCATAGAAGTAACTCCCCATTCAGCAAGACTTGTTTCCTAAGACCAATATCTCCTCACACTCCAAAAGAGAAACAGACTTTCTGCCATGTATAATATGATTTCAGAGTATAGTTCTAGAGTCATCCTGCTGAGCAGCAGCCCTGTGAACAAAGAAAGCAAAGCGAACATGGCTTGAGATGCCCGGAGCTTGTACCTTTCCTAGTATCACTGAAAATGGGGAACTCTCTAGTATTTCTATTGCAGAATTAGAAGTTACAAGTTCCTTGGTCTCCACATTTCCAATGATCTCACCTGGTCCTTGAACTCCTCCGTCCTCATTGGAGTCTGAAGAAAGCTCACTTGTCTCCCAGGATACTGGTGAACCTTTACCGCTGTACCATCGAGAGCATACTTACCAACTGCATCTCTGTATGGTATGGCAGTTGCTGTTTTGCTGACTGCAAAGCTCTCCAGCGGGTGGTAAAAACAGCACAGTGCATCATAGGCACCGAATTACCTACCATCGAGGACATCAACCACAAACACTGCCTGGACAGGGCAAGAAACATCGTCAAGGATGTCACCCACCCAAATCCTGGACTTTTCAGCCTTTTACCATCTGGCAAACGTTACAGAAGCCTCCGTTCCTGCACCAACAGGCTTCGTAAAAGCTTTTTTCCTGAGGCTGTTATTCGGATGAACACTATTCAGGCACTTTAAACAAACATTGCACAATCATTTCACTGCACCTTCTGTAAAGTTGTATTTCATTCATCATTCAGTACATAATGCATCGTCTACACAAGGTTACTTTGTTTACATGTTTTATATTTCAATATGTATATATGGTTACAACATTATTTGTGTAAATAATGTTATATATTGCACTTCTGGTTAGATGCTAACTACATTTCATTGGCCCTGTACTTGTACTCTGCACAATGACAATAAAGTTGAATCTAATCTAATCACTTATAGATGTTTATATTTGCATATATTCCCAGGGCACAGAACCACCACTGGCTATCATGGCTGAATGCCATCAAATCTTCACAGAAATGATGCAATGCCTAGTGTGAAAGTAGAGGCTGTTAGAATAGCTAAGAGGAACAAAGCATATTATACTTTTTATTTTTAAAAAGACATGTTACGTAAGTAAACGTCCACAAGCACTCAGTGTAATTGTAGAGATTATAAGGATGTCACTTACTCTAATGCTGACTCTAATAATTATAACAAAATAAAATAATTTACAGACTATGTAATATTCGTTATGGGGTTTCAGTGTTTGAGGACATTGCGTGAACCCATGCTATAAAGGTGAACCTCTACTACCACCAGGTGTTCACAGCGTGTAACGACAACTTCCTTATTTACTCTGCTGTCAAAGCCAGATAGACACTTCATTATTAGAGAGTGATATAAATGAGACACTGAAAGATGCTGGGGGATAGTAGATTGCCCCTGGCCTTTTCATCAGGTGCACTGGACATCTGACTGACCTTATCAGACCCACTCTGACCCAGCTCTTCCTCATCTCTAGCATTTACAGCACAAAGGTTAATGACAAGAGTCTGGAGCCTGAATGAAGGTCAAAGAAAGAGCACAGCTTCCTGTCCACTCCCACCAAGGACCCGGCCCTTGCCCAGAGAATACTGACCAGGCAAGTCTGAGCAGCTCCGTTAGTCTTCACTCCATAATCTGCTCAGCTGCCAAGGTTTTAATAAGACCCTGAATCAACACAAACACAAGCACTTCTGAAGAGCTGTAATTCTGTTTACTCTGCCAAAGCATGACAATGCCTGTAGTTAAACAGTTGAAAGTTGAAAAGCTTTAAAAGTGATGCCTTGAAGAATAATTTTTGGTCTAATTTTACATCAACAAACATTTTTTGAAAAAGTTCCATTAAGAACTTGTCAGTGGATTTGCTTAAATCAGCCACAACATTGAAACTACAGCCAGGTGAAGTGAATAACAATCTTTTTACACCGATGCCTATCAAGGAGTGGGATATATCAGGCAGCCCGCGAAGTTGATTTGTTGGCAACAGAAGGATCTGAGTAACTTCTACTAAGGAAAATTGGATTGTCACATTTATGGTCAGAAGATCTCCAAATGGCAAGTCTTGTGGGCTGTTCCTGGTGATCATTACATACCAAGTGGTCCAAGGAAGGACAACCAATGAACCAGCAACAGGGTCACAGTCACCCACCCAAGGCTCACTGAGATATGGAATGATCCTGCAGAAGAGTTACTATAGTCCAACTTACTAGCTATGATAGAAGTTTGTTGGAACACACAGTATATCATATTCTGCTGGTTATGGGACTGCGTGCCCATGCTGACTCCTTCGCTCCCTGATTTAACGCCACTGGACAGCACCACGTGCTAGAAGAAAGTGCCAGCAACCCAGAAGTGTCACTCGGCTGTCTAGCACTGTGCACAGAGATGGGGGGGCTCTACCTGAAAGTGAACCCAGTTGTGCTTTCTTGGCTTCCCCACCGCAAATATCAGAGCCATCACCAGACATCAAGATGTCTGTCACAACACCAAACTGCACAATTTTGCCTAATTTTCTCTAATTTGTGGGCACTAAACACAAAGGTGTGGTTTCCCAGACAGGGATTAAGCCTAACCCTGGACTATATCCTCCTTTCAATGGAGGAATCACAATTCAACCCTATATACACACACACACACACATACACACACACACACACAGGACAGCTCGACACTTGAAAGAGAACACTGACTGTTCTGCTACATTATCCAACAGATGGTCACATGGGTTAATTTATCATGAAGAGATCCAGTTTAAGTGTTGTGATGACCACAGAGATGCAGATGGTGTCATCAATCATTCAGCTTTATCGCTTCAGTAGCACTCCACTGCTACTGTGTTTAGACACAGGAAACACAGATTATTTATTTATATATTTACATTCACTGGATAAATTTTATAATGATTATGTTGTTGTTTGAGTCAAGGTTTGGGATATAATCAGAGAAACCAATAGTTAAGGCATGTCTGGTATTAAAATCTATACATATGTGTGTGCTGGTGTCAGCACAAGGAAGTGTTGTAAGCTTATGATGATATGCTCAGCTGTGCTAACAAGGAAATAGCACTGTTTCACAAGAATAAATGAACAGATATTATCCATCCAGTACAGGAACCTGTTTAAAAAAAAAAAAAAAAAAAAGTTAAATAGAATATCAGCAGGTAGTGTCGCAGTCACACAGCTGCAGGGACCTGGAGGTTGTGGGTTTAAGTCCCTGTCTGTGAGGAGTGTGGTGTGTTCTCCCTGTGTCTGCGTGGGTTTCCTCCAGGTGACTGTCTGTGAGGAGTGTGGTGTGTTCTCCCTGTGTCTGCGTGGGTTTCCTCCGGGTGACTGTCTGTGAGGAGTGTGGTGTGTTCTCCCTGTGTCTGCGTGGGTTTCCTCCGGGTGACTGTCTGTGAGGAGTGTGGTGTGTTCTCCCTGTGTCCGCGTGGGTTTCCTCCGGGTGCTCCAGTTTCCTCCCACGGTCCAAAAAAAGTGAGCGAGTAAGAGAGTTAGTGTGTGTGTGTGTGTGTGTGTGTTGCCCTGTGAAAGACTGGTGCCCCCTCCAGGGTGTATTCCTGCCCTGTGCCCAATGATTCCGGGTAGACTCTGGACCCACCACTTAACTGGATAAGTCCTTACAGACAATGAACTATTATTCATTCATTCATTGTCTGTAATCCTTATCCAGTTCAGGGTCGCGGTGGGTCCAGAGCCTACCTGGCGCAAGGTGGTAATACACCCTGGAGGGGGCGCCAGTATTCACAAGGCCACACACACACCTACAGACACTTGAGTCGCCAATCCACCTACCAACGTATGTTTTTGGACTGTGGGAGGAAACCCACGTGGACACGGGGAGAACACACCACACTCCTCACAGACAGTCACCCGGAGCGGGAATTGAACCCACAACCTCCAGGCCCCTGGAGCTGTGTGACTGTGACACTTCCTGCTGCACCACCGTGCTGCCCACAATGAACTATTATTTTTTTCTAAAATTACACAGGCAAAATATTTCTAAGTATTTTCAGAACTTGGATAAAGTGCTTAAGTGACATTTCATATTTTATTACTCACTCACTGTGAATGTAATTTTTGTATCTTTTATTCTTGTTTCTGCTACTTGGCAAATGGAGATTCTGAATCTGAGGTGTAGCCTTTAAAATAAACATGACAATGGATGAATTTGTGTTCCTAATAAAGGTAAAATAAAACTGTAATTGACCAGATACTTTAGCTATTCATGACTGGACTTGAAAAGATATCAGAGCTCAGCCAGATCACGACACCACTGCCAGGAAATTACACTTTAAGATACCACAGATACTACAGAGCTCTGTTTTTTTTTTTTTTCCTCTCTCTGTCAGGCAAGAGATCGCACCCTGGGATGGATTATATGTATGTAACAGATAACAAGGCTTTATGTAAATCCTAATGAGAACATAAACTCTTAAAACCACCAATCACTCTATTTACAATTCATAGTTAATCACAATCTTCATTAAAGTCTGAAATATCGTACATACCAGGGGCATTTGTATACTACAACACTATGTGGCACTGCAGCAGCCCTCCACTCGCCAATCCGTCGTAGGGGCACAAATGTGCCTCTAGTTAAAAGCCTGTTAAACACTAAATATGACAAGAAATGGTAAACAAATCAACACTTAATGAACATTACATTTTCATTACTTGCATTCATTCTGTTTACAACAGCATTTGTCGAAACTGCATGTTTCCTCTGAATTTTACTAACATTCCGCCGCTCCTAATTTAAAATGACATTGTCTAGACATGGATGATGTACAGGGGTTGAACAATGATGCACCTGTCATTGTAGTGTGGGAGGTTTCATGGCTAAATTGGAGCAGCCTGGTGGACAATCTTCATTAACTGCACACTGCACCAGTAAGACCATGTGCATCCAATGGTTCAAACACTGTGTCCTGAAGGCGGTGCCGTGTATCAGGACGACAATGCACCAATACACACAGCGAGACTGGTGAAAGACTGGTTTGATGAACATGAAAGTGGAGTTGAACATCTCCCATGGCCTGTGGTGTATTGTGCACGCTTGTATATTGCACCGTTATAAGTGGCTATAACGGTCTGTTTAGTGCAAAAAAAAAAACCCCACAATAAACTGACTCAGACTGAAAACATTAGCTGCTCAAGCTTTTGGAACAATGCAAGAGCATAACAAGCAAATTCACTCCAGGAACTACATTTCCTGTGTCCTGTAATTCTGCTCAGAAATCCTGGATAAAACTTAATTTATTCTGCCATGATCTTAGTGGGGCACCTGCCCCAGTAAATTGGCTCTAGTGTTGCTTCTGGTACTGAGAATGTATTTCTAAACATACAGAAGGCCCAGGCGCTCCCACACACAGCTTTTATGAGTCCCTTACATGTAATCTATCTGGGTGTATTGAATTGCAGTTTACTCAACACATTAATTTATGTATTCATTGTCTGTAACCGCTTATCCAGTTCAGGGTCCAAGTGGGTCCAAAACCTAACCAGAATCACTGGGCGCAAGGCAGGAACACACCCTGGAAGGAGCGCCAGTCCTTTGCAGGGTGACACACACACACACCTCTGGACACTTGAGTCCCCAATCCACCTACCAACATACCAGTTTTTGGATTGTGGGAGGAAACCCACATGGACACAGGGAGAACACTTACTCAGCACAATTCAGGGCTGCCCCCTATTTAAGTATCACTTCCATAGTAATTTTCCATATCTTAAAAGAAGCAATCTGTAATACTGACACCAAGTGTTTAAAATAGGAACTATAATACAGTTTCAAAACAGTGGAGAGAGGGAAGCATGACCAGGTTGCCAGTTTGAGGAAAACTGAACAAACAAGCAATTAAGAGACAAGAACTTTGTACCATAATGGCTAAGGTGGTGCCATAATCAACATACAGTGGTATGGTGACTTTTTCTCCCTTAATAATAAAAACCTTCATTTAAAAACTGGCAAAATGATGAACAAGCGGCCAAAATTTCCCTGTATTTACAAGCCTTTACTGTCCAAATCCACATTAAATATTTAGACTAGACAGGGCTGGTGTTACTAATCCATTTTCTTATCGATTGCTTCTTTGCTTTGCTTTTTATCCACAATTTTTGTACAAGTCTCAAAAACATTATTCGCCAGCTTCTTAAAGTCTGTTTAATTTAAATCATACAAACCAATTGTATGTGATATCATTAACATTTTTATACTTAAGTGAAGGGCAAAAACTGAAAGAGCCGCTGCCATTTTTCCTGCATTTACAAGAATGTACTGTCTAAGAGACCTTAAATTTTAAACTAGACAAGGCTGGTGTTATTGTCCCTTCAACCATAAATGTCATTTTAGGAAGCAGACCCTTGCTTCTTACTATTAATTGTCGTATTCAAGCATTTAGTTCCACCTTAAATGGGTCTGTTTGTGTGTTATCCTCTACCTTATATTGAATACTCATTTCCACCTTAAACACCTATGCGAAGCTAAAGCTAGCGCTGGGTTTTCTAAACAAAACTTGTTTTAAACACTTCTTATTTCCCATTTTATCCATTTAAAATACACGACCAAGTGTACATCATGTCACTAAAACACATACCTGCTAGTGAAACGCTTATATTTTATGTGTACTACCAAACTCGATTTCTCCGTTCCACCTTAAATTAGTGAATATGCCAAGTATCCCTCACAGAAGGCCACTGGGTGGATGCGAGGCTTTCCAAACACAAACCTTAATTTGTTTAACACACACACACACAAAATGCCTAAATTTCTTTAAAACAAACAAAAGGTATTTACAACTCTCAATCATGTCGCTATTCAACAACTTCGTACAAAACACAGTCAATATTTGGCTGTGTGTTTCGCTGGTTATACAGATTTTGGCAATGGAGATACACACACACATTCTTGCACATCCTTGTGTTGTCCATATTGAGAAAATTGAAAAAAGGCAAGTATTGTCTCTAGAATCCTTGTTTTATAGGTTTACATCTCTATTGTAGTCTTATTATAGACTTATCAGCCAATAAAAGAATTCATATGCCAGTAAATGCTGAAATCTAAATAAATAAATAAATACCTGTAAAATATTCTACCACAAGATGGCGGCAAATTGTATTTTAGGGTCCTGTCATGGTGGAGGTTGAATACACACAGATTATGGGCATGTATTTTTTTCTATATGCAAGATATTTCAAGTTTGAAATCCTGCAATTAAATGCACAATTATAGCTGCTATTTTAAGAAAAACTTTAAGTGATTTTTTGTACTTGCCAACATATACAAGAGTACATAGTTATTACATCCAGTTGGTCTTTACTTTTCCTGTAACATTCATTCATTCATTATCTATAAGCACTTATCCAGTTCAGGGTCACGGTGGGTCCAGAGCCTACCTGGAATCATTGGGCGCAAGGCGGGAATACACCCTGGAGGTGGCGCCAGTCCTTCACAGGGCAACACAGACACATACACACCTACGGACACTTTTGAGTCACCAATCCACCTACCAACATGTGTTTTTGGACTGTGGGAGGAAACCCACTTGGACACAGAGAGAACACACCAACTCCTCACAGACAGTCACCAGGAGGAACCTACGCAGACACAGGGAGAACACACCACACTCCTCACAGACAGTCACCCGGAGGAAACCCACAGGGACACAGGGAGAACACACCACACTCCTCAGACAGTCACTCAGAGTGGGAATCGAAACCACAACCTCCAGGTCCCTGGAGCTGTGTGACTGGGACACCACCTGCTGCACCACCATGCCACCCTTTTCCTGTAACATCACATATTTAATACATATTTTTATGTCCTTATTGCTGCAACACTGCAAAAGATACTAATACATGTCTTGTAGAGGACGAATCCCGTTTATGGAAAAAGCGGGGATTTATTTTATTGCAAAATGCAAAACAAAAAAGAATAACTAATTTGTCAAATTCTTTAAATATTTAACTGACTAAAGGGTAAAAAGGAGCATCTACCAAAAGCTTGGTTGACCCAAGGACAAGGTTTGTGACAAACTTCATTAAATTTTTCTGAACAGTGCAAAATGATTACAAACATTCATATAATGGGAATAGAAAAACACAGGTGGCCATCAAAGTGGAATGTTTTCCTGAAAAGTCTACTATTATTTCAAGCAAACAATGCCAGACCTCATTCTACACATGCTATGAGTGTCAGTTTGTAGACAGAGGGCATGTGCTTGACTGGCCTGCCTGCAGTCCAGATCCATGTTATATAACACAACATTAAGTTAACAGTCAGTCCTTAGCAGCCCAAATCTTGAATCAAGCAAAAATAGGCAAAAAGTCCACTTACAACAATTTGTATTCTCAGTTCCCAAACTGAGAAATACAAAGTAACCGTCATAAACAGGTCTCTGTCCCATCATCGATGGCGTTGAAGGCACCAATAATCAATTTGTTTAAATTTACAAAACAATGAGGTTAGTTACTGACAACATTGGAAATACTTTGTAATTTTCTGGTTAAATAAATATTGAACAATCACAAGTAACAAATCACATTAGTTATTATTGCAGATTAATAAAATCTTTCCTAGAAACAAGGTTGATTATATCTGGAGATTCAGGTTTCCCGAGCTGTCCCTACGATCTGGAAACTTCAGTTTATATTACTCTCAATCCAACACAGCTTGTTTAGGCTGAACATATCTGCTTTGTATGCATACATCAAAGTGTATATTAATTATAAATAAATAACCAAAGCAATGTGCCCAAAAAAGGTGATGTTCACTAATTTCAAAAAATAAATAAATAAAAACACACTTTTTACAAAATTGAGGATATTTCATGAGCTTACGAAGCCCCAGTGTCTGTAAACGAGCTTTAAAAAAATAAATAAATTAATTAATTAAAAAACTGGCCAGTATAACTAGGATTTCTCTCTCATGGAAAAGCAAAGGCATCTGCAGTATTAAAACAATGGAGAGAACTCCAAAAGCTGAAACACATTGACTGAGTTGAGGATATTGTGCTATTCCTGGTCCATAGATAGGTTAAATATCGGTTTATTTTTGCTGATTCCGATAACTTAAGGTAGAACTGATGCCAGATTCGGGAGATGGCTAACTGCATTACTGAAAGTGCTACAACAGTAAACTCAAGTTACAAATGAATAAAACGTTACACAAGTTAAACTTCAGTCACGTTCATTTATTTTCCCTCTTCTAAAGACGTGGAGCTTCTGAATGTACTCACACCACAGAGAACAGCATTTCCCCACAATCGTAGACCTCCCCTTTAATGACCACACATTTATGTTGTGGCTTTTTGGAAACGAGCAGAATTCTTGAAAATGCTTACATGTCTTTACTGCACTTACTCTGATGAGAAAGAGTGAGCTCACAGAGTTGTAGGAAATGATGTCAGGGTAGCAATGACTATCCACTCTTATTACACAGTCCAGAAAAAAAAAAAAAAAAAAACACAATTCCATGGCGTGGGCCTCAGACTTCCCTAGCTGATGCTTGGCACCATACATGGTACAGTAGCTAGCTCATATGTGCAGATATTCCCAAGCATACAATTGTTACTCAGTGCATTCTCTTGTACAGTGTATAAGCATTTGAACACCTGCGTCAGAAACAGGTGCGCCTTAAAGTAGTTCTGTAATAATTATAAAAAAGGGGCCTATACAGATGTTTAGACAAAGAATACAGAGCTTCCCAAAGACCTTGTTGCGGTTAAGTGTTTTAAAATTAGCAGTGACTCTGGATCTAAAGCTTTCTGAAAACAACAATACATTCACCTCAGAGCTATAGACCCTCCCCCTCCAGACATACACATACAGTTGCGCTGGCATTACATAACACTTCATCTTTGCCTGCAGCTGTGTCCCCTTGCCTGGGGATGGGGGATGTAGAGAGAGAGAGAGAGAGAGAGAGAGAGAGAGAGAGAGAACATAACATGGGCCACACACTACATTCTTATATTAAAAATCACTCTCAAAATCTGTATTAACGCAGCATGCAACACAATACACTACAGCAATCCTAGAGATGCTTTCACTTGCATCTCCAGTCTCTTCTCTGGGAGACACCAATATTAACTAGGAGGGGAGAGCACCAGAAGGGATGGGCTGGTCAGAGACTCTCTCTCTCCCTCCCTCCCCCTCTCTCACTCATAAATCCACACCCTGGTGCAGACGCAGAGGCACAGACGCCGGCAGACACCACAGACAGACAGTCTCCCTCTCTCCCCCAAATCAGTCGCATTTTGTGCCATACGGTAAGCCATTCTCTCTCTCTCTCCTTTTGCTTCTGTTAGTGTGTGGGGGGGAAAAAAAGGCATGCCACCTTTTATTTTCAGCTGCCAATTGCTTATGTTTGGACAATCACAGCAGAGGAAAAAAAAGGGCAGGTGGTCTGCTAGGAAAGATGGAGGAGCCTTGAGGGAAGAGAATGAAGCAGCAGAAAAAGAACAAAGAGCTAGAGGGAGGCAATCGGAAAATGCTCAATAATGGGGAGAAGAGTGGAGGGTGGGGGCGTCGGATGGGAGGCAAGTTGTGTGATGCATACATGAAACACACGTGTGCTGAGATGGCATCGCATGCATGAACAGGTACATCTGGCTGTGGTTGTGCTGAAACAAATATGACAATCTGATTGAGCCGTAGCAGGGAAAGACCCTAATCGTCTGGAACCTTTTCCTGAGTGAAAAATTATGCTTTAGGGAGAGACAAAGCAAGGTCACCTCCCTCTGCAACTGTCAGTGAAATCTGTCCTCTTTCGTTGACAGCAACAATGTCTGACAAACCAGACCTCACCGAGATTGCCAGGTTTGACAAAACCAAGCTGAAAAAGACTGAAACAAAGGAGAAGAACCCTCTGCCCACCAAAGAGAGTGAGTGACCCTCTTGTAGCTGTGCATGCTGCATGCATCTTCACCGGTTTGGGGTGTGGTTTGGAGTTCTGCTGTAGATAACTGTCTATGGGTGAGTGGGGGGAAATGCGTTGTGCTGTCAGTGTTCTTCAGTCTTGAGCTTAGTCATTTGTCATCTGACATAATCCCTCCCATCCTTTTCTTTTTCACTCATTCATTCTCTGTCTCTCTCTCCCTCCCTCCCTCCCTCTCCTAGCTCAGTTCCCACCTACCAGCCACATATTCTCTTGTCAGCAGATAGGCGTCAGCTTCCCTTCTCTCAAAATCCCCCATCAGCACTCTGACACAGTCCTGGGCTTGTCCGCAGCACAGAATGATAATGAAGGTTTTTGAAATAATGTCACGTTCGCCCAAAGAAAGCGAGTAGTGACACTGTGGTCGACGTTCACTCAAAATCTTTCCTCTGTGTTTCAGCTATTGAGCAAGAAAGGAAAGGCGACGCCAGCCCTTGACCTGATGGAGAGGAGCAAGGCCAAGCACAACAGACCTTCCTCTGATGGCACTTTGAACCAATCACTATCTACATTTTCTATTTCAGTTTAAAAAGGGTGCTACTGCCCTGAGCGATGCATGGTTACCGAGGTCAGGGGTGTCACTGGGGCCTAAGTTTGGGAGGACAAGAACAAGGGGTGGCATAAGACAAGGGTCCTAATAAGGACCTTTTACCAAATTCTGTTCAGTGCAATGGGGCGTTTTCTTAATTTTCTAACAATGTTTCTTCATTAAATAATAAAGACAAATGTGAACACACACAGTATTAAACATGACTCCGAATCTTCAAAACCAGCTTTAGTAAATATTCAGAGCTGTAGTTCAAGGTAAAAAATAATTAAACAAGAAAATTTACAATAAATAATATATACACTACTTCTTTGCATCATATGGTTCAATCTTATATTTGCTCTGGGTCTTACTCTACTGTTGGGGTGGGGGGGGGGTTCCTACCCTACACCAAAAGTTGCATAGTGCAGTTGCCGCAGTGCTGAGCCTGACGTAGGAATAACAGACAAGCATCACCACGGTCACACAACTCCAAGGTCCTGAGGTTGTAGCCCTGCTCTGGCTGACTGACTAAGTCTGGTGTGTTTTCCCTGTGTCCACATGGGTTTCCTCCGGGTGCTCCTGTTTCCTCCCACGGTCCAAAAACACATGTTGGTAGGTACGTTGGCGACTCAGACGTATCCATAGTTGTGAGTGTGCCTCACCCTGCAATGGGCTGGCACCCCTTCCAGGGTGTGTTTTAAATTAATAGTTTTAAGGTAATAATACCACCTAGCCTTGCTTTAACTAATTGACATCTTCCTCCATTTATTTTCTTCCTTTACCATTCAGTTAATTGGCTATTAGTACCTTATTTCTTCCCCCAAATTCCAGTTAACACTATTAATACACTTGACTGAACAATAAGTGATGGACAAAGTAGCATCTGTCAACCTTTGGACACACACTGTACTTCAATGTTCAAAGAATGATATAAAAGAAAAAACAACAAAGAAAGCACTATTAATTATGTTTCTGGGGCAAATGGTGTATGTACAGTTGTATTTGTAGAATTATGTAGTATTAATTACTGAGGGTCACAAATGGTTATGATTATAAAATGGTCTTGTGACCCTCATCACCCTTGAAAATGATGAATGGACTAAGCTACGAATAAATACAATTAGTTTTTTCTGTTATAAAAATGTTGGCTCCTCTCAGTTAGCCAGCAGGCGGCGGTAAGCGTTTATAATTGGTATAGCGTCTTATAAGGACCTGCGTTCGATACCGCAATCACAGTTCGTTAAAAATGCTTTTTAAAATATACATACCCAAAGGGGGCGGCAGGGTGGTGCAGCAGGTTAGTGTCGCAGTCACACAGCTCCAGGGACCTGGAGGTTGTGGGTTCGATTCCCGCTCCGGGTGACTGTCTGTGAGGAGTGTGGTGTGTTCTCCCCGTGTCCGCGTGGGTTTCCTCCGGGTGCTCCGGTTTCCTCCCACAGTCTGTGTGTGTCTGTGTTGCCCTGTGTTACCCTCCAGGGTGTATTCCCGCCTTGCGCCCAATGATTCCAGGTAGGCTCTAGACCAGGGGTGGGCAATCTTATCCGCAAAGGGCCGGTGTGGCTGCTGGATTTAAGTCCATTCAGGCTCAAGCACACCTGATTTCACTCCTTTAATTAGTTGGCTTGAGTAAAACAAATGATCATGTGCCCTCCTAGTTGGTTGGAACAAAAACCAGCAGCCACACCGGCCCTTTGCGGATAAGATTGCCCACCCCTGCTCTAGACCCACCGCGACCCTGAATTGGATATGAATGAATGAATGAATGAAAAACCTGCACATCCAACTGTACTCAAAGTGTGCATTTTTCCACCCTTTGCTCCAGTAACAACTTCTGGTTTCAAACTAGATGTTTAAACAATTCTGTGAGGGCTTGATGAAAGTACTAATACTGGATGACAAGTTCTGGTACTAACTCGTTATCAACAGCATCGGACGAAGCTCCAGAGAACACAATCCCATTGCTCCACCGCCAAAATCCCTCTACCCCACGCTTGGTGACTGCTCTTCCCAAGTCGTTTCCACAGACTCGTGGACATACGCGTAGTCCATGTATCAAGAGGAAACGAGGCTAGTCAAAATATAACCTTGTTAGATTAAGCGACTGATATTTCTCTCACGTCGACACTGTATTATTTACTGTTGAGGTGTGAAGAGAGGCGCCTGGTTCTCTCTGTTCTGCAGAGGGAACCTCACCGAGGCTGGAGACACTTTTCCTGCCGCCGTTTTAACCTGGAACCCAAGACCCCTCACAGAGCCGCGCCAGTTCCCCACATTTCCTCACTTTTTATGACCTCACTTATCAGCGTGCAAACCCCATCATGAACACCCTGTAAATCCCTGATCAATTGGCTTAATGAGAGCAAGGCGCTTTAAAAAAAAAGGAAACATTACTTAACAAATAAACCCTAACGCTCTTTAACGGACTCGTGAACACAGACAAAGCTAAACTACAGAGCTAGCCCACTCAAGACGGCAACTAGAAATGTAAAGCCAGTTGCCATATTGACGTCTATATGACCACGTGTTTGTGAACACCTGCGCATCATTTTTTGCATTTGTGTCACTTTGCTGCCGGAAATAGATTGTTCCCGCTAAAAACAAACAAACAGATATAGGAAAGTTGTAGTGAGAATTTGATACCCATTTAGCCAACGCTACGGGCCTCGTATGTTGATTACGTGCTGATCACCTTAAAGTTTGAGTCATTAATTACAATAGGTGTCCACAAACATTTGTCCACCGTCACTCATTAGCTCTAATCAACGACACCAGGGTTTTTCGTGTGTAGTTCACTATGGAAATCCATTACCTCAATGTAGGTTGCCTTCAAGACATCGGTTTATTCCAGTGCAACAAACACGTGCGTTTTCCATTTAGTAGCGTATTTAAAACAGTACTTCTATGGAGTATCTTAGATTCTAGTGATGGGAATTTCGGCTCTTTTTGGGGAGCCGGCTCTTTTGGCTCGGCTCTTCATGAAGAGCCGGCTCTTTCGGCTCCTAAATGGCTCTTTGTTTTACCACTTATTTCCACTGGTACAGAACAATATTTCCTACATTTTACATGACTATACGGACAAAATATTATTGTTCAATATTAAAAATAATAAATAGTGTTGGCTGTCTTGTAATAACTCACTGATTGCACTCACACATTCAGTTGTATAAATAACTGGATTTTTATTTAAACACCTTAATAAAAAATCACTTGTAAACTCTGAAATACAGCCAATGGAACCCAAAAGGTAGGTATTACACAATAGCTTATTAAATTAAATAATCATCCATTTCTGGGAAATAAAATAAACAAATACAAAGTGCAAAACAGCAGCATTCAATGGTAGTGATTAAAACCACAACTGTCAACAAACATTTAACTGATTTATCATTTTCTTCAACTATGTTTTGGAAGGCAGATCGGCATTCAAGAAAACCAAGTGTCTCAGCTCGGAGGGTTGGAGGGTTGGAGCTTGCTTGTTGTTCTCTGATTAGTTGAATGACAAGCCTTAGAAAAAAATGGCTCGGTCTTAGACGGGAACCGGCTCTCACCGTTCACTTACAAGAGCCGGCTCTTTGAACCGGTTCGTTCGCGACCGAATTAGATTCCTAATGTGCTGCCCTTCATAAGCAGCAGTGTAGAATTTTAACCACAAACACATTTATCTATTTATATAATCATGTTACTGTAATTCCCACCTCCTGCAAACCTCACTAATCTAAAATTAATTCATTATGAAGGAAATACCTTGAATACAATGCTGCCATGTAGGCAGATCCAATAGGTCTATATCAAGACACAAGTTTGTCTTATTCTGGAACCAACACCCTTCATCTGCCCAATAATTGGAGAGGTGTAAAATACACTAAGTACAAATTAAATGCAGACAAATAAGACACCAAACTGCAAAATGAATGCCAATCGTGCCAATGACGACAGTTCCATATGTAAGGCATGAAACAGTTAAGGCCTAGTGCCAAAACTTACAGCTCTCAAACACGCTTTATCTGCTGAAAATGATAAATAAAATAACAAATATATGAATAAATAAAATAACTTAATAATAATCAACCACATCTAAAGAATGCTAAATAAAATCCCAGTGCTAAATGGTGTCATTGTAGACAGCTCCACTGAGAAAGAGTATGTCCCTGTGTTCACCACCTCGTGTCATAATCTAGAACTCTTCAACTGTAAAACGCCTTGTCTTTGGCTCGTTGATTTGTCAGTATTTTGACCCATAAACCCATCCCAAAAAAACATATGAACATCCGGGTGTTTACCTTCTCGCGCTTTTGGACAATGGCGAGGGAATCAAAATGGCGGCTTAACGGGCGTTTAATTTTTGACAACTATGTGAACGTTTGGGTTTCAGGCAACGCGAGGGCTTGATGTGGCCGATAAGTGATTACTGAGGATTATCCTCACCTGCGCGACCCACCATTGTCTCAGCGCGAGCTCAACCGATTAAGCCGAGGGGCTTGAGAGCTCGAGCCATTGTCCGGCCATCAAATAAACACCGGTTTAAAGGGATTTCTGATTGGCCGATGATTTGATTCGAAATTCGATGTTGAACGTGTGGTTTCAACAATTAATCTTTTTCTCAGTAAGAAATCACATTTCCATAGAGTATTCTTTAATCGCAAAATCATCGAAAGTAATTAGGGAAAATGTATTTAATTCCATATTACTTTCCCGTCTCCTAACTTCACGAATCCCTTCATAACAGTCTATGAATTCATATCATTAACGTTGTCAGTGTTTTTTTTTTTTTTGATATGACTGGCACTTTAGAACGCTTATTTATTTATTTATTTATTTATTTATTTATTTATTTATTTGTCCTTTATAAAAAAAGACTCCCAATAATTAGTACACGAGCATTTTTAGACTTAAAAAGAATAAAACATTAAACAAAAGTAGAGGACCTATATAAAACCAATGACTGAAAGTGAGAACTGGTAGATAATGCTTTATGGAGAATAAAGGCCAACAGCAGCGATGCTCCAGTCTATGTTCGCGCCAGATTGGTTCCCAGGCTTTTCTATTAACACCGCAGTGCCAAAGTCGTCGATGAGCCACATGTAATTTGCATGGCCCTTAGCGAACAGTGTTGAATGATTTTATGGCTTTTTGTAAACCGTGTACAACAAGCATTTCACTGCAGTTGAGAATCACGTGCAAGAATTTCCCACAAGTTTAAGAGTAAAATAAACTGGGGAAAGATGTGGAATTACGTGATTTAACGCGGAACTGCTGATATTATATAAAATGAAACATTAGGCAATCAACGACTAGTGTATTGTACAATTGAGCACAATCAATATGCAAAAAAGGCACAACTGGACAATTAGCAATCTGTGTATTGTACAAAGTGGACTACACAAGCACCTCTAATAGACAAGGACCATCCATCAGTTTGCATTCAATACACTTAAACGTGTGCAGCACTGCACAGGGAAATGTCAAACATAAACACACATTAACACTCCTGGGTCTTTGATATTTCTTCGCGACCCTGAGCTGGACAAGTAATGAACAACTAAGTTCCCAGTAAACATTTAGCCGTTGATTCAACGTTGAAATAACGTAATGACTGACGTCTAATCAACGTTCTCTTAAGGTTGAAAATGAAAGTTGAAAAGACGTCCAAACACAGACATTGAAAAGACGACTATTAGACGTATTTTGGACGTCCACTGACGTTATCGATTGGTCACCACTTAAGTACATTATTAAGATGGAATTTGGACGTCCTTTGACGTTTAAAATGTGTCCTTGACGGACAGACTACTTTTCGACCTATTTTGAACGTCCAGCGACGTTCCTTGTTTACTGGGTTATAGCTAACTAACTAACAGCCATACTGTAGTGCATAAATAATCTTTCTCAACCATTAAATTAATGTTAAACAGCGACCACGTCTAAACTGAACAACAATGTGAATTTAACAAAAACGTAAATAAACAACTCATATATTAGTTTTATTTAGGGAATATATTCCATGGGAGACAAAAAAGGGGGGAAAATGAGGGGGTTTATTGAGCTCATGCTTTGAAGGTGGCATTTCCTTCGTCCAGCCAATAGCCACCTCTCCGTCTTTTCACAACGAAATGTCAAAAAAGAAACGGCTGTCACTCACAGCTGGGGACAGGTATAAATACGGTGACCGTGCGCCTATGAGATCAGTAGTGTGTCTGCTTGTGTTTGTTCTGGATAAACCGCCCAGTACCTGCCTCACGCATCCCTGCAAAACCCCGCAAGTCTCGGGCAACCAGAGGACGCGCTCGCATCCATGGGCTCGTGCCAGATTCTCCCATCTTTGATCCTGTCCATGTGCTGTCACGTGCTGTCCACTACGGCATGGTACAATCATAATTAATCACCGTAGATTAATAATTGCTGGAAATTACTTTTGGAAAATAGTGTTCAAATATTTTCAGTGTTTAAATATTGATTATAATCTCTGTGTCTCAATTTTATCAATTAATTAATTAATTTTTTAACTCTTTAGGTCAGTGAACAATTTCCTGATGACTGGACCCAAGGTGAGTTATGGATTTTAATGGTGACTTAGTGTCAAAAAAGTAGCTGACTCGAGGCTCGATTTAGTCGCCTTTTAATGATAAGTGGACTGTACTAAAGAAAGAACAAGAATTAGTGTCTTTTTCTCTGTGATTATTATCATCATCATTATTATTATTATTATTATTATTTAACCTTTTACAGTACACATGTTTTAAATGACGTCAGACCTCCAAGAGAGTTCAGCCAAAAACATGCAACTGTAGACAATATCAAGTTCATATGTATGTCTTAATGTTTACAGGCGTATTTAACTTACTCTGGCAGTGTGCAAGCGGGTGCACAGCGCGGTATTGAGGAGTGTAAACACCAGTTCGCCTGGGACAGGTGGAGCTGTCCAGAGACTGAACTGCAATTATCCACTCAGAAAGGACTGCGAAGTGGTAAGAACAACCATCTCTTCCTGGACACATTAAAACAAGTCTGTTAAATAAATAAATAAATAAATAAATAAATAAATAAATAAATAAATAGCTCGAGTATCCAGATTGGAACTATAGTAGGTGTAGTGTTTCATAATCAGATTAATAAATACATGACTGACTGAATGAATGAGTGACTAGATTTACACCAGACAAAACATACCCAACACCTTCTGTTGTGCACAAACGCCCTCAATATTTTATACATCAGAAAGAGACAAGTAGCAGGTTATAATCTTACTGTCTGAATCTACTTTCTGATTCCAGCCACAAAAGAAACCGCGTTCTTACACGCGATAAGCGCCGCTGGAGTGATGTATACACTCACCAAAAACTGCAGCATGGGGGACTTCGATAACTGCGGCTGCGACGACTCCAAGGCCGGGAAAATGGGCAAGTATCCCAGTAAACATTTAGCCGTTGATTCAACGTTGAAATAACGTAATGACCGCCGTCTAATCAACGTTCTCTTAAGGTTGAAAATGAAAGTTGAAAAGACGTCCAAACACAGACATTGAAAAGACGACTATTAGACGTATTTTGGACGTCCATTGACGTTATTAATTGGTCCCGAAATAGTAATTTTATTACTTGTATAAAACGCGTTTTGGACGTCCACTGACGTTATCGATTGGTCACCACTTAACTAACTTATTACGATGGATTTTGGACGTCCATTGACGTTTAAAATATGTCCTTGACGGACAGACTACTTTTAGACCTATTTTGAACGTCCAGGGACATTCCTTGTTTACTGGGTATTCTCATAGGAATGAGGGGAAATGGGAATCTGCAGTCTGAACGTGTTATTTTCGCCAGAGTATCTAATATCCATCAGCAGATTACACTGTAAATATATTTGAACTTCACAAAAACCTTAAATCTGAGTTCACTATAGAAAGACTGAATTTTGAAGTCTTAATTTCATTCTTGCATGAACAAAAAAAAAAGTTTTGTGCGCTCAGTGCTTACAAACATTAAACATCTATATTTCTGCGTCATCAGGTGGTCGCGGCTGGATTTGGGGAGGCTGCGGTGATAATGCTGACTTTGGGGAAAATATTTCCAAGCAGTTCGTGGATGCTCTGGAGAACGGACACGACTCGCGAGCTGCGGTGAACTTGCACAACAACGAGGCCGGGAGACTTGTACGTGCGCTTCATATCATTATTTCGTATATTTTACTGAACAGTTAATAACAGTTATATAAAGCTTCTTTGTGACAAAAAAAAAAAAAATCTACACAAATTAAATTAAATATTGGTAAACAATATGGAGTGCAGCAGGTAGCGTCACAGTCACACAGCTCCAGGGACCTGGAGGTTGTGGGTTCGAGTCCTGCTCCGGGTGACTGTCTGTGAGGAGTGTGGTGTGTTATCCCTGTGTCTGTGTGGGTTTCCTCCGGGTGACTGTCTGTGAGGAGTGTGGTGTGTTCTCTCTGTGTCTGCGTGGGTTTCCTCCGGGTGACTGTCTGTGAGGAGCGTGGTGTGTTCTCTCTGTGTCTGCGTGGGTTTCCTCCGGGTGACTGTCTGTGAGGAGCGTGGTGTGTTCTCTCTGTGTCTGCGTGGGTTTCCTCCGGGTGACTGTCTGTGAGGAGCGTGGTGTGTTCTCTCTGTGTCTGCGTGGGTTTCCTCCGGGTGACTGTCTGTGAGGAGTGTGGTGTGTTCTCTCTGTGTCTGTGTGGGTTTCCTCCGGGTGACTGTCTGTGAGGAGTGTAGTGTGTTCTCCCTGTGTCTGCGTGGATTTCCTCTGGATGACTGCGCTTCATTATCATTATTTCGTATATTTTACGGAACAGACCCCTCTCCACGTTCAGTTCATAAACTGAGGAGAGAGTGGTTTCTGAAAGGTCCAATATCCTGTTTATTTTGGGGGATTTCAGAGCGAAAACAAACACACAAAAATCTATTGAATGATTAATTTAGCATCACAAACACCGCTCTAACTCATTTGTACTTATGGAACAGTTCCACTGCTCTACAGCATGTAATGCTGAGGGCTTCACTGATCACGGTTGGTTACAGTCACCTGCCCAGTTCCCCAAATACCACGTGTAATGGAGACACCGTAAAGAATCCGAATTCACTCATTATAAGTGATGTTTACAGACATTTGGATAAACAGTGTGTAGAAATGCTTGGCGTTAACTACTGCGCTATTCCAACTTTGTTGTTTGCAGGCGGTCAAAGCCACGATGAAGAGGTCGTGCAAGTGCCACGGTGTTTCCGGCAGCTGCAATATTCAGACGTGCTGGATGCAGCTTTCCGACTTCCGTGAAGTGGGCAACTACCTGAAGATAAAGTACGACCAGTCGCGCAAGCTGGAAATGGATAAGAGGCGCGTGCGCGCGGGCAATAGCGCGGAGAATCGCGGCGCCATCACTGACACGTTTGGCAGCATCGCGCGCTCGGAGCTCGTGCACCTGGAGGACTCGCCGGACTACTGCGCGCGGAACGTGAGTCTCGGGCTGCCCGGGACCGAGGGTCGCGAGTGCTTGCAGGGCGGAAAGAGCTTGTCGCAGTGGGAGAAGCGCAGCTGCCGCAGACTGTGCCACGAGTGCGGCCTGCGCGTTGAGGAGAGACGCATGGAGGTCGTGAGCAGCTGCAACTGCAAGTTCCAGTGGTGCTGCACGGTCAAGTGCGACAAATGCACGCAGGTCGTGCCCAGATACTTTTGCGCCAAGAGGAACAAAGCTGGGCGGCAGCAAGGCTCGCGGAAGAAGCATCGCACGCGGAATTAGCTGCAGACGAGCCAAGGACTCGCTTCATATACAGTACTTATGCTCTTTACCTGCACTTTGTTCTTCTTTTTAGATTTTCACGTCCAAACGATGTTCGACCACTGACCACTGACACTGTGTTGTCTTCTAGCCCACGACCTGCAGTGTTTATTTCACCATGGGCTTTTGGTTTAAAAACGAATATCTCTAACTGTATATGTACATTAATACTCTGTAAATATTTCTGATTAAATATTTCTAATAGAAACTTATTTTCTGAGTCTTCATTCATTTATTTATTTAGTTTCTCCTTTTTGAAATGTCTTCACTTCACCTGCTGAACCATCTGCAGATGCCACCATGATCTGTGGCACGGGGTGACCTTCAGCTCATGCTCCAGAGCGTCCAGTTTGATTTGATGCTAGTCTCTAGAAACTGAATCTACACTTGAGCTGTCCACAAACTTTTGGAAACATACGCAAAGGGCGTGAACGTGTATTGAGTAAATCCTCTCAGGATCATTGGATTAATGCCTTAACGCCAGTTAAGAGACAATAATCAGACCTACACTGATATCCTTTGTAGTTTATTCGGGGTAGCCCTCGTTCCGCAAGGACCAATAGGATTTCAGAGATTATATGACAAAAGGTAAGCCCCGCCCCTACATGTGGATTGTATAAATGAGTGTGAATTGAAGGATCAGGAGCTTATAGCCTTCTCAGAGTGTGGAGCTACAAGTCTCTGAAAGAAACAAACATGGTTTCTGCTTTTCTCTGGACGATTCTCTTATTTATTTATTACAAAGCTCTGCTGGGACACACGTGGTAAGGCATCTATTACTGTAACTTATATTACACTAAAACGTTCACAGCTTTTTGAGTTTTCACCAGAGAGTTAACTCAAATAGTAAATGAAGTAATTATTCACACATGCCTTTGCTTTCTCCTCTTTTTTTTTAGGGCTATTAACAATGTTCTCATGACTGGACCTAAAGTAAGTTAAAGTAGTTTTCTAGTGTATTACTCTTACGTTCTTTAAATGTAAATATCCACTGCTCTGCCTTTTAGACTCAGAGTACTAGAAACACCAGTAAAATATTAGTTTTAACGACTTATTTTGTACTTTTTCAGTTCACATGTAATGACCAATTCCTATCGTACGTTGAATTTGAAGTTTTGTTGCTGTGCTGCTTTGTAACCGGGCTGAACCAGACTCTGGATCTTGAGCTTTTTCATTTTAGACCAAAATTGTCTAAAGAAGAGAAGGACATAGCAGCACACACCTCAGTTCCTTTGTTGATAGCTGCCGTTCTCTCACTCTCTAGGCCTATCTAACCTACACTAGCAGTGTGCTGGCCGGGGCTCAGAGTGGGATGGAGGAATGTAAACACCAGTTTGCTTGGGACAGATGGAACTGTCCAGAGAGCACCTTTCATCTGACCACTCCCAAACGCCTGAGAAGAGGTAAGTTCATCCAGAGAGAGGAATTAAAGCTGCTCAGCTCCGACACCCTTTCTGTCTGAACATACATCATTTAAAACTTGCCTTTGCTCTGCGTCTTTTACAGCAACGAGAGAAACATCGTTTGTCCATGCCATTAGTGCCGCGGGGGTCATGTACACACTGACCAGAAACTGCAGTCTCGGAGATCTGGACAACTGTGGGTGTGACAGCTCTAGGAATGGAAAACTGGGTAAGGACACTGATTTGTTTCCTGAAGACACACCTCGTATTAGTGAATGCAACTGTTTTAGGATGCATACTTTTAAGGGAATCAGTAGACAGTCTGTACCCCTTTGCTGCTGTGACAACTTCTGACTTTCTGGGAAGTCTTTACACTACATGTTGGAACATTGCTTTGATGATTTGTTTGCATTCAGCCACGAGATTAGGGAACTGGATTAAGCTCCATCATTCCAGAGAACACCTCCAATTCCACTACACTACACTGTGGCGTTAAGTTCATCAGCACTGACTACAGGTGGTTCTTCCACTAATTCTTTTTCACTTGGAACTAGTTTATATAAAGCTTCTTTGTGACAAAAAAATAAAACATACACAAATTAAATTAATTATTGTTAAACACTATGGAGTGCAGCAAGTAGAGTCACAGTCACACAGTTCGAGGGACCTGGAGGTTGTGGGTTCGAGTCCTTCTCCGGGTGACTGTCTGTGAGGAGTGTGGTGTGTTCTCCCTGTGTCTGCGTGGGTTTCCTCCGGGTGACTGTCTGTGAGGAGTGTGGTGTGTTCTCTCTGTGTCTGTGTGGGTTTCCTCCGGGTGACTATCTGTGAGGAGTGTGGTGTGTTCTCCCTGTGTCTGTGTGGGTTTCCTCCAGGTGACTATCTGTGAGGAGTGTGGTGTGTTCTCCCTGTGTCTGTGTGGGTTTCCTCCAGGTGACTGTCTGTGAGGAGTGTGATGTGTTCTCCCTGTGTCCACGTGGGTTTCCTCCGGGTGAATGTCTGTAAGGAGTGTGGTGTGTTCTCTCTGTGTCTGTGTGGGTTTCCTCCGGGTGACTGTCTGTGAGGAGTGTGGTGTGTTCTCTCTGTGTCTGTGTGGGTTTCCTCCGGGTGACTGTCTGTGAGGAGTGTGGTGTGTTCTCCCTGTGTCCACGTGGGTTTCCTCCGGGTGAATGTCTGTAAGGAGTGTGGTGTGTTCTCCCTGTGTCTGCGTGGGTTTCCTCCGGGTGACTGTCTGTGAGGAGTGTGGTGTGTTCTCTCTGTGTCCACGTGGGTTTCCTCCGGGTGAATGTCTGTGAGGAGTGTGGTGTGTTCTCTCTGTGTCCACGTGGGTTTCCTCCGGGTGACTGTCTGTGAGGAGTGTGGTGTGTTCTCTCTGAGTCTGTGTGGGTTTCCTCCAGGTGACTGTCTGTGAGGAGTGTGGTGTGTTCTCTCTGTGTCCACATGGGTTTCCTCCGGGTGACTGTCTGTGAGGAGTGTGGTGTGTTCTCCCTGTGTCTGCGTGGGTTTCCTCCGGGTGACTGTCTGTGAGGAGTGTGGTGTGTTCTCTCTGTGTCTGTGTGGGTTTCCTCCAGGTGACTATCTGTGAGGAGTGTGGTGTGTTCTCCCTGTGTCTGTGTGGGTTTCCTCCAGGTGACTGTCTGTAAGGAGTGTGGTGTGTTCTCTCTGTGTCTGTGCGGGTTTCCTCCAGGTGACTATCTGTGAGGAGTGTGGTGTGTTCTCTCTGTGTCTGTGTGGTTTTCCTCCGGGTGACTGTCTGTGAGGAGTGTGGTGTGTTCTCTCTGTGTCTGTGTGGGTTTCCTCCGGGTGACTGTCTGTGAGGAGTGTGGTGTGTTCTCCCTGTGTCCACGTGGGTTTCCTCCGGGTGAATGTCTGTAAGGAGTGTGGTGTGTTCTCCCTGTGTCTGCGTGGGTTTCCTCCGGGTGACTGTCTGTGAGGAGTGTGGTGTGTTCTCTCTGTGTCCACGTGGGTTTCCTCCGGGTGAATGTCTGTGAGGAGTGTGGTGTGTTCTCTCTGTGTCCACGTGGGTTTCCTCCGGGTGACTGTCTGTGAGGAGTGTGGTGTGTTCTCTCTGTGTCTGTGTGGGTTTCCTCCAGGTGACTGTCTGTGAGGAGTGTGGTGTGTTCTCTCTGTGTCCACGTGGGTTTCCTCCGGGTGACTGTCTGTGAGGAGTGTGGTGTGTTCTCCCTGTGTCTGCGTGGGTTTCCTCCGGGTGACTGTCTGTGAGGAGTGTGGTGTGTTCTCTCTGTGTCCACATGGGTTTCCTCCAGGTGACTATCTGTGAGGAGTGTGGTGTGTTCTCCCTGTGTCCACGTGGGTTTCCTCCGGGTGAATGTCTGTAAGGAGTGTGGTGTGTTCTCTCTGTGTCTGTGTGGGTTTCCTCCAGGTGACTATCTGTGAGGAATGTGGTGTGTTCTCTCTG
The DNA here is from genome assembly GCF_029633855.1 of Hoplias malabaricus. Taxonomy (NCBI): domain Eukaryota; kingdom Metazoa; phylum Chordata; class Actinopteri; order Characiformes; family Erythrinidae; genus Hoplias; species Hoplias malabaricus. The sequence continues at coordinate 3,432,918 of NC_089816.1, read as the reverse complement.
TGTCTGTGTGGGTTTCCTCCGGGTGACTGTCTGTGAGGAGTGTGGTGTTTTCTCTCTGTGTCTGTGTGGGTTTCCTCCGGGTGACTGTCTGTGAGGAGTGTGGTGTGTTCTCCCTGTGTCCACGTGGGTTTCCTCCGGGTGAATGTCTGTAAGGAGTGTGGTGTGTTCTCCCTGTGTCTGCATGGGTTTCCTCCGGGTGACTGTCTGTGAGGAGTGTGGTGTGTTCTCTCTGTGTCCACGTGGGTTTCCTCCGGGTGCTCCGGTTTCCTCCCACAGTCCAAAAACACACGTTGGTAGATGGATTGGCGACTCAAGTGTCCGTCGGTGTGAGTAAGTGTGTGAGTGAATGTGTGAGTGTGTGTCACCCTGTGAAGAACTGGGTAAGCACTTACAGACTGAATGAATGAATGAATAAACCATATGGATGACATTGGCTGAGTGTCTTTGAAAGTATTAAAGATGGACTTTTTTTCCCCCATCTCTGATGTCAGGGGGTCGTGGATGGCTGTGGGGGGGCTGCAGTGATAATGTGGACTATGGAGAGAAGATTTCCAAACAGTATGTGGATGCATTTGAGACTGGACAAGATGCACGAGCTGCAGTCAATCTGCATAATAACGCTGCAGGACGTCTGGTAAGTTTTCACACGCTTATGTCCAATATTTTAGCCCTGGCCTATATTTAAAAACAGTAGCCAGTACTATATAAGTATCCCAGATTTCAGTTCCTAAAATTCTTACAAATATAATCAGTATTCACTTGGACTTTAATGTAGTTTTGTGGTATGGAAACCTCACAATTTAACAAGAAAATATCCTGTCATCAATCAGCCTCAATCTACGGATATAGACTTTCAACTTACAGAGAAGAACAGATTCACTGTCTCTTTGCAGCATTTCACATCCTGGCATCGGGTGAAGACAGTGTGTTACCATGGCAAAAAATAAATAAAATAAAAAGAACAGATTTAAAAATATTTTACCAGTGAACAGACTGCTCATGTTGCTGCAGTAAGTGAGGGTTGATGAACCTGCAGTGGTATTCATTCCCTGTTGGTTATTAAGTCAGACTGGTGTGTGAATCGTAGTTTGTAACATGGTTTGTGTGTGTGTGTGTGTGTGTGTAGGGGGGGTTATTTCCCATTGTTGAAGACCATGTCCATTACATGTAAATGAAGAGGAAAACATATATATTTCAGATTCTGATCAACCTTTTTCCAGCACCAGTACTAAACTGTTTCAGACCCTACAGTGTTACAACTCTTTCAGGACATGAAACTCCTTTACAGTGCTACTATAAGAACACTTTCAGTTCTATAATCTGTGGAATGTTCCAGTATTATTAGGCTATGTTATAAGCAGTGGTATATACTAATCCGGTGGACCAGAACTAATCTATATAGGGGGTCTGTGTCACACTCCCGGGTCAGAAGTTTGGTGTGTGTTTGTGGTGCCCAGTGATGGACTGGGTTCTGTCCAGAACTGAATGAAATGGTTACAGAAAATGAATGAATTAGCTTCTAAAGCCTGAAGGATTTTAAAGGTATCACTTGAGAGGTCTTAAAAACCGGCCCTTGTTTTTTCGTTCTTGTTATTTTCAGGCTGTAAAATCGACCATGAAAAGAATCTGCAGATGTCACGGGATGTCGGAAAGCTGCGCGGTGCAGACGTGCTGGATGCAGTTGTCCGATTTCCGCGATGTGGGCGACTACCTGAAGCTGAAGCACGACCAGGCGCACAAGCTGGAGCTGGACAAGAGGCGCGTGCGCGCGGGGAACAGCGCGGACCCGCGCGCGGCCGTGGCGGATGCGCTGGGGTCCATCTCGCGCTCGGAGCTCATCTACCTCGAGGACTCTCCGGACTATTGCGCGAGAAACGAGAGCCTGGGGCTGCACGGGACCGAGGGCCGCGAGTGCATACAGCACGGGGACGGGCTCTCGCAGTGGCAGCGACGCAGCTGTCGCAGACTGTGCCACGAATGCGGGCTGCGCGTGGAGGAACGGCGCACGGAGACGGCCACCAGCTGCAACTGCAAGTTCCACTGGTGCTGCACCGTCAAGTGTGAGCGCTGCGTCCAGGTCACCGTCAAACACGTGTGCGCGCGCCGGCATACCGGTGGGCACGCGCAGAACCGGCGCAGGCTCCGAGGACCTAAATAACTCCCGAGTATCCCTCACGAACCCAGCCAGGCTCGTGAACAGCGGAGACACGTCGTATTCTCGTGCCCGCGCTAGACTGTGAAACACAATTATTGCGCGTACATTGACTTAACAGACGTATACCTGCACTTTACTCCTTTGTTATTATGATATTCTCTTTAAAAAGTAAATGTGCAAAAGTTTGGGCACCCGTGCGTTCTCCTGAAAACATCGTTAACGTAGAAATGCAGCTGGATGACGAATTTTGCGTGATTTTTAAAACAACAAACAGAAACAGCGCGCTGCAAATCGAAGTCACTGCTGATATAGAAAAGCAACAAAAGGTGTCCAAACGTTTTGCATTCGACCATATATTGGTTTATATATAAATATATATATCATTAAATGTATTTAAAATGTCCAATAAATAAATGTCATGTTTTCTTATCACTGCCCCAAACATTTCTGCAAATTCCGAGAGCAGCTTGAAATACCTGCAATAAACTATAATAAGGGATCAATTAGAAACGCACTAAGAAGTGATCATCCTGGTAAATACACTTGGGGGGGATTATCGTGTTACTTCACACTTCGCTCTAGGCTTTTTTTCCTGCGTTGATTTAGCAGTACTTTGATATGCGCACTCTTCTAATCCTATGCGTCCCCATTGTAACTCGTCCACGAAGGAAAAAGGGCCAAATGCTTGTATGTGTTTGACATGGTAATCCTGACCACGTGGGTGTTGGTGTACATAGTCACACTTAAACAAGGCTAAGCCATGCATCTCAATGAATTTCCAGTCAGCTGTTAAACTCTGTAACCTCGTCTGAAACAGTGATGGAGTAGGACGTCATATATTATATACTGATTAGTGTTGGAAATATATCAAATTTTATTATACCATCCTACCATTTCCAAACAGATATAGTAATACTGCCAGGGGCTGGGGGTTTGATTCCCACCAGGGTATCATTACTAATCACCAGTGTACCAACACAATTACCGTAGCATTACTAATCACCAGTGTAGTTCACAGAGCAGGTTTTAATCTCGCCAGGGAAGCTCATGGAGCATGGTTTTTCTCAAACCAGAGTAGGATTTAATTATGATCAGTTAAGGTTTAAAAGTGAGTTTAAAACACCCACTTCCAAAAATAGTGAAGACAGAAATACAGTGCTATGGGCATTCCTGTCTAAGAGCAAAGAAAAAAGAGGGAGTTCTTAATGTCGGTGTGTTCTTGTCCCCACCATTTTTTTTCATATAGTGATATAGTGTCATCAATTTCAAATACCAGCAACTTTTTCCAATCCCACAGTATGCCATATTTCAATCTTACCATCCAACCGTAACGTTCATCCCAAATATCTTTGGAAATTAATGGTTTTACCCTCAACGAGCACGTTCACAGGCATTTAATAATCCGATCATAATCACATTTCTGTAGTTATCTGATTATGTAATTATCATATTAAAAGCATGGCTTACTCTGATGGCTTAGACTGGATTAAAGCCTAGAAATCCGACAAATTCATCCAATAAGAGCTGGACTTTGGCTCAATTGTTGGATTTGTCAAAGCATGTAAACTCCAACCCGGAATCCCAGACACATTCCGAAGTTCTCTCAAAATTCTGTATCTGTATCACCTTTATAGAGAAAGTTTTGTAAAAAGATTTAAGTTTACATCATGTACTTCTTTGGGATCATTGGCCAGTTGCAAAGCGTAGATCTGATTATCGCCTGATGCATGTAAACCCACAGTTTCCCCACGATCTGGTTACCCAAGTGCCCATTGAATTATTGCAATTATCAGATGAAGTGCATGTAAACGCACTCAATGTTGGAACATTGCTATGACGATTTAAAAGCATACAGACTATAAATATTAGTGAGGTCAAGTATGAATGTTAGTTGATTAGTACTGGAAAAAAAACAGGTCAATTATGCGCCATCACTCAATAGGATAACAATGCTTTAAACTAATAAGTAATTGACATCGGGCAGGGTGACCTTAGGCTCATTTGCAGCTGCTCCACACTATCCCGCTTCATTTTGATGATTACTAATTCTTCATGAACAACAGGACATTGGTTTCTACAATGAATGCACATTCAAGTGGTCAAATCCTACACATTTATATCACAGAGGCGATGTTAAATGAAAAAGTAACAACAAACCAAATGTCCTGCCCTTACCGCTGCATGCTGTTCCCAAATCTTATCTATAGTTTTCTCTACTAATTTGACTATTTCCCCCAATACATAGTTAATCTCTTCTGCTCAGTGGGAAATGCCATAAATCTGCCAGTGTGTCTGGGCTGATAAATGATGGGGTATTGGCTCCAGTGGGGGTCTTCACCCAGAAGACACAGGGGCAGCAGAGGGGGGTTTAATAGGGTGTTGTGTTTTTTTTCTTGTAGCACTAGTTTAATTTAAAACTTGAGTAAGGAAACTGTTAAGTGGACATACTCGATCTCACAGACACGACCTCCAAAATATCCAGTGTACTATCTTCTCTGTCACCACTCAACACTGCTGGCCTTTACTAACACAGAGTTGGGCAAGAGTAATAATATGGAGAAATATTAAGGAAGAACTGAATATTGATTGTGGATATTTTTGTTCTGGCTCTGCACGAGGGGTGGTAGGTATCAGAAGTGAAGCACAAGGATATATAGCATCTTTTCATAGTCTTTCTTTTCAAAGGATCTCAAGCAGCTTGTGGAACACGCCTTCACCCTAGTTTGCCTGTTTGTCTTTAGGGATACCATGTATTTCCCATGCTGTCCTGCTGTGCTCTAATGAATGGGGAACAAAATGGCCAACCTTCTAAATACACTGCCTTGTAAGTCATCTCTGTAAACCACAGCCTCCCATTCCAACCCCTCCCCTTCTCTTAGACCTTTCATATGGATAGAATCTGACTGTGATCTCCGTAAAGCCCTTTAGTAACCCTCCTCTTCAAAAAAACCCAAAAAACCCAGCACTGAGGCTGAACCCAGTCTCTTCCACTCCACAAAAGGCCTATTTCCTTTATGCTTAGAGGGTGCACTTGCGCATGACAAAGATGTGCAGTGCTGTGTTGCCTTAGAAGCCATTGCTGTGGCACATGTTCCTTCAAATGAAGAACTGACACCCCCCCCCCCTAACCAAGTCCATTTGTGATTTAGAAGTCTGTTGAAAACTTACTTTGCCAGAACCCAGAAGAAGAAAAAACAGTTGATTCCCAGCCTGGACTGAATGTAGTGTAAAAACACCTTGTCAGTTTCGAATCTATAAATAATTTCATGCCGTAACATGAGAGAAAAGTTGCACATCAATTAAATACTAAGAACGAATCAACACAAAGTAAAATGTTAGTTAAAAACATAAAAGATGTTTTACATCAAACCAAACCACAGTGACGAAAACCCTATCTCAAATGAACATGTTTTTTACGAATGAGCATCACGCTATATCTATAAAAACCCATTTACCACGATTACAGTTGTCACTCAGGATAAAAGAACCTTTAAATTTTATAAAAATCTCTGAATAACTGGACTTTTCTAAAGTTGTGAGGTAAGTGCATATGACCACATTGTGGAACTCCACTGCTATAACGTCATAAACATGTTCGAAATATTCAAACCACTGGTACTTCTTCTCAGGTCTGTGAGACTAGAAAGTTCCACCCTTCTTTATGGACATCTTTTGGGTAAAAAACCAAGGCGCCAACCTCGTGCAAAGCCCCCAGGGAAGCAGCTGTATTCAGTGGGATTCCTGCTGGCCTGGAGGTGAGTGATGAGCCTCCTCTCAACTCTCACCTCAGTGTTATATGGGACAGACTCAGCAGCTGGCCCAGCTCTTCTCCCTCCAGGGATTTCACCCTTTTTACTACTTGGTGTAGGCCACACATAGTAAGACAACCTAGGGTCAGAGCATAAACGGAGTGACGCTCTGATATTTTAATGTGTTTGATATTATATTAAATTCTTTCATTTTTCTTACTGGTTTATTACCAATTTACAAATTTCTTGTTAAAAGTTATATTCGTTGGATATTTGTTGTCTTTTTTAGACAAACATATGTTTTAAATGACCTATTTTATTTTGTATAGTTTTGTAATTCCTATTTTAATATTTCATTTTTACTGTAGAGATTCCAAACCATTGTTTTGTTGTTTGTTTTTCTGAATCAAAACTAGAATGATTATATTTAGCCAATTTTGTTGCACAATGAACTTGTCTTAGTGAGTGTTCGATCCTGAAAATGCAAGATAAGTACAGAGAAAAAAACAGTTATTTATGTAGTAGATTTTGTTTTGCATAAATGAAGCTTAGTTTGAACCTGACAAGTACAAAAGCCATACGTAAATATATCATATACCTTACATGGACTAGGTATTTTTGTTGTTGATGTTGTTCTCCAATGCCTATATTTTGACAGTTTATAAAACAGCTATGCTTACAAAAATCTATTTGTTAAACAAGTAAATCACCCTCCCAACATAAATGTATCAGTTACATTTAGCCATAAACTAAGCTTCTTTTAATTGGATAGAAAATATATTTTCAGCATTATTACATTCATTGTCTGTAACCCTTATCTAGTTCAGGGTCACGGTGGGTCCAGAGCCTACCCAGAATCAATGGGCGCAAGGTGGGAGCACACCCTGAAGGGGGCGCCAGTCCATCACAGGGCGACACACACTCACCTATGGACACTTTTGTGTAGCCAATCCATCTGCCAACTGTGTCTTTGGACCATGGGGGAAACTGGAGCACCAGGAGGAAACACCAAACACCTTACAGTCACCTGAAGCAAGGCTCGAACCCACAACCCCAGGGCCCTGGAGCTGTGACAGTGACACTACCTGCTGCGCCACCATGCAGTCCATTGTTACCTTCAGTGTAGTTACATTTTGGTGAGTTTAATAATGTAAAATGTTTCAGGAAATAAGATTAAAGATCAGTTCTATGATAAAAAGCATCCATATTAAATCAACGGTCAATATTTATAAAGTGCTGTTTTAGGGTGAGAACTGAAAGTTAGAAGCCAACAGAAGTTTTATTTTTACTAGCTACATGAAACATGCAGTTTATATTGAACATGTCCACACGGCTTTCAGTACATGTGTATGCTAAATGCATCTGAAATGCACAGCCTCAAAACGCCACATTTAGAAATATGCCCTGGCGGTTTGAGCCTCTTAAGGTTGTTATATGCAGACAGTTTAAAATAACTTATGACACAGCACTTCCTCTAATGAAAGCCTCTGTTTAAGGAAGGAGAGGCTGCTGTATGAGTCTTACTCTCACTGATCTACATGAGCTGTTAGAAGAATAACTTAAGCAGTAACTGGAAGGCCTTTACAATTGTGAAGTCATTATTGTGTTACTCCTGCAAAATTAATAAGCCATCCACAATGAATTTGGGCAACATTCCCTCTAGGTCAGAAGTTATGGGCTGGAACACAGAACGTCTAGCTGACTACCTAAAGAGAGTGAGTATGAGTAGACACTTTAACTTACTTCATATTTCGCAACACTGAGAAAAAAGAAGAATCTGTATTATTATTTATGGGTTTTTCAAAATAGTCACATAAAGCTGGGCAAAAGTCTTAGGCACATGAGATTACATACAGAGCCAATTTAATTAGTGGAATGATTTTGTTCTGAAAATATTTAGTCCTTTAGAGTAAATACAAGCATCATTAATAGAATTAGTAATGATTTTCTGTAGGTTAAAGTGTTGGCTTTACCGTTTCCAAACTTCTGTACCACCTGTGGCTATCATCCAGGACGATATAATAAATGTTTCATTAAATTAATCCAGGAGTAAACAAAAGGATGCAGTGGCTGGGGGCAATGAATCGAATTTGAAAACTAGACACTTGTTTTTCTAATTAGCTTCAAAACATTACCCACGTTCCTGAGAGCTACATATTATTGATAGTTTCTACTTTAGTGTTCATTTCTATTTATTCCGGGGTTAATGTTATTCCAATGTAACCTGATTTTAAAAATTGTTTAGCACCTAAGACTTTTGCACTGTATAAAGTAGATAGCATATTAAATGTCTCAATTATAGGTAGAACATCAGATGAATATTCAGTGTTACTTATGCATAGGTGTTTTTTTTTTTTACATATAAATAAACTAACTCAATTATAAATATTATATAATATTTGTTCCATTTTACTGTCAACATGTTTCCTGGTTTATTTATTTATTTTTACTCTAAGCAGATGTTAGCTGTTTAGTGGGCACTATCTGGGGGTGTTCACTATTTTAAAACATAGTTCATATGTCATCATTTTTAGAGAAGACAACAAGCAAAGAAAGTTTTTCAAGTAACTGTAAAGAAAACATGAAAATGATCTGAGATAAGTGAGTGTTTCTGAAGGCCAATGTGTTTTCACACGTTTGTGTTTGTAGATGAGGCTGTCTGGTTGTGACACAGTTGTGAAGAAAAGTGGCATAAATGGTGCAAGGTTTTTGGTAGGACTTCTTATCTTCTATAAACCTTACAAGAAAGCTACTTCAGATAATGACTTACTAAAGGCAGATTTACATTGAATTTGAAGTATATTCATTTATCATTTACCACTCATGTTTTAATTTAAGAACACCTGGACTCACAATGGTATTAACAAATGAAACTCACCGTGACTTTTCTTAGATATTCAAACTTGTATAATATAATTATATAATAATTACAAAAGCATGGGATGCTCTGGATGAGGCACAAATGCCCAAGTTCTTGGTTCAATGCATATTCTAAGACCCTTAGCACGGTGCTGTGGTGCAGTGAAATATTCACTAAAGTGACGAAGCTCTATAAAACTACAACTTACGTTTGACAGAGGTCCACACATTTTGGCGTGACCTAGAGTTTTGATTATGATCCAGAACTCAGTACCCACTCACTAAACATCTTGTAGCAGAATGCTATGACATTCTCACAGCAATGTCCCTACATCTCGTCTGAGGGTATCTAAGAAGAGTAGAAGCTGTTTACTGCAGCAGAGGGGACAACTGCCTTTAAAATCCTGTAGACAAACCTTTGAGCACATCAATATTTTTTTTATTTAAGACAAAAAAACAATACAAAGCAATGACAAAAAACATTGTATACCTATTAAAATAAGCTGACAGTAACTCACCTCCCTAATACTGCTCCAGGATATGTCAAGCATTGACCTTCAGAAGTTCCCCAACGTTCATGTGCCGTAAGTATTAGGATACACTTGCACCAATCACCACTGATTTTAGCCTGTATAGTAAAGCAAGAAGCATATTTTTGGGCCTTGTTATGTGCCAAACAACCAGAACAGAGGATGAGTCCCCATTAAAATACATGGTACATTTGATAACAAACCCAGTAAACAAGGAAAATTCATCAAAATCGTTCAAAATATGTCTAAAAGTAGTCTGTCAGTCAAGGACATATTTTAAACGTCAACGGACGTCCAAAATCCATCGTAATAAATTTGTTAAGTGGTGACCAATCGATAACGTCAGTGGACGTCCAAAACGCGTTTTATACAAGTCATTTATTTCGGGACCAATTAATAACGTCAATGGACGTCCAAAATACGTCTAATAGTCGTCTTTTCAATGTCTGTGTTTGGACGTCTTTTCAACTTTCATTTTCAACCTTAAGAGAACGTTGATTAGACCGCAGTCATTACGTTATTTCAACGTTGAATCAACGGCTAAATGTTTACTGGGAACCTACATTTAACTGTCAGCTTCATGTATCCACTTCCACCTTTAAATCTAAATGGATGTGTGACATAACTGTCGTGTTTGTTTTTTTATGTTTTATGCCTTAAAGACTTATCACAAAAATCTGCAATGACATTAACCAGAGTGGAAAAAATAAGGGTTTTTTTCAACGGTGAGCTTTAGAATCCATTCCTTTAACTTATTTAATCATATAAACACACACAATACAAATGTCTTTCTTTGGTAATGTGTTTTCTAACTTTCAAATCTACATTTTATTTCACAGATTAAAACCTCTACCACCTCCAAATCCGGGTAACTCTAACCACAGCCACAGTTTTACTTATTTAGCTTACATTTATTGCAGATAACATTTATTGACACTCTGGGCCATTTCCCTTTGCGCCAGTAAAGTATAGTGATCACCCATCACAGGCTTTGAAGCTTTAACATTTAATTTAAAAAAAGAGTGGTACACATGTACACAACACCTGTGCTTACAGATGCTGGATGTTCCAGAACGTTCCAGTTTACTCCACCCATATCTAAACTGGATTCACACGTGTCATGCTTAGATTTTAATTTTGTTTTTCTAAAAAGGCTTTGGACGTGCACTGGGACGTGAAACTTGGGAATCACAAGAGGATGTAAGTTTAAACCAAACTCACAACAAAAAAATAAACCTTAACTCATTCACTCAGTTCAGATATTTAATTCCAAACCATACATTTTTAATGTGTTTACAGGAACAGGACAGTGATGAAGACTATGAGGACCCAGATATTAATAACCCTGATGACACCTATATTTGTGCAGTATCTGAGGATTGTCCATCTGATGAAGAAGATGGTTATGACTATGAGTTGCCCCCTAGTGACACGGCTAGTGAAATACCAAGCCATTTCCGCATTGTCAAGTCTAAGGACAACAGTGACTATATAGGTGATCGTTCATTACATGTGCTGTATGCAAAACTGTTTTAGTACCACATCCTGTACAGTATATGGCCTTTATACCCCTCTAGCCTTCATGTGACATTGGGCACAGTGACATTAGGCTGTGTGCAGCTGCTCCAAAGAACAAAGAAGTGCACACTGTTTAAGCAGCTTATTTAACTACTCACAGTTACCTAAAGATGTGTAAGAATCGTCACAACACTGCTGTGTCTGATCTACTCAGTAACACACTAGCACAAGGTCAGTTTCAGTGCAGTACTGAGGATGATTATAAAAAACAGGGTGAAAGGAGGAAAATAACAAATTTTAAGATTCAGATGTCTGTAATTGTAGAACTACAAAGTGCTGCTCTATATTCAATGGATCTGAGAGAACGGACAGCGAGTGCAGAAGCAAGGAGTTCTCATATTGTTAAGGCTGTTGGTGTATAAACCAGTGATTACAGATTGCTGCTAGAAAGTTCCTGGACACTCAGTAAAATATACACTTTTATTTCTTGATGAAGGCTTTCCCCAAACTAAATGTACTTACATTTTATGTTGAAATGTTATCTTTTCCCCATTGTGAGACTGAGCTCTGTCACCTACAGATGATCTTTTTATAACCTCTTTTATTCATCTTTACCAGGGATTATAATAATTGTAGAGGGGACACTCTATTGCCATGTGCGCCAAAGCTTGCACAATTTCAAATAAACATTAATATTGCCTATTATTCATATTTCTGTTGCTGTGCTTAGATAGCGTACGCGAGTGTCCGAAAATAAGGCCGCCAGAACGACCAGACACATTGACACGCCCTGCCACGGCCAAACCTCAAGTAAGTGTAGAAAAGATGTATTAATAATAGCTAATATTTTCATTTCATTTTTTTTTTTTACATTAACGCCTCTCATGTTGGGAACTGATATAGTTTTTACTCATCTTTAATTACTTATTTTAATAGATGCTGACACCTAAAGCTCCAAGAATTGATCCATCCCCACACAGACCCATAAAATCTGTCACCAAATGTAGGTAAGATTTTTATTTTCTAAAGGGATTCTTCTTGTAATTACTCTAAATTGCGGAATGTTTTATCTCTGCAGCCAAGCCATCTAAAGAAGCACCTCAAATTGACCGCAGGACCAAACCTCGCACTACAAACGTCTCAAAACCTTGCTCAAATATCACAGGTATAACTTGTTTTCACCTTTATTAATTATATCTCTAAACAGGGAAACTTCTATGGTTCATCTCAAACTTAGGAATAAATATCTTTATAAAATGTTGATATTAAAAATGGATTTAATCATTTTTGCAGAAGCAAGATGCCACCCTACAAACACAAGGTATGGATTACAATCAAATTCAGAGGTTTATAAATTGCCACAAGGTAAATTAAATTAACATCAAAATGAAGCCTAATTTAATTTTTTGAAAACCATGAACTGGCTCTGAAACATTTTTGTCTCAGGCTGGTTTCCAGTCAGATCGAGAGCTCTTCAGTGGGTTTCTCTGAGCAACAAAATGTACTGGCCCAAAACTTCCAGAACGAACAGGTAGGTGCAGTATTAATGATTTTAAGGAAAAGTGATTAAATAACGTATAAAACTACATGTTAGTTTGCTAGTTGTTAGTCTTCACCACAAGAGGGCAATACTGTAACACATTGACAACCAGTCGAAACAGAAGGTAAACTAAACCCACTAAATCACAAAATAGACTGTCTAACGTATGTCTAACTATCCACAATAAACATCATGTATCTGGAATCAGAAATGCCAAACCGTAAATATCTCAATGCAGGACATGGATCCTCAGTGGTATGTAGGTGCGATGAAAAGAGGGGAAGCTGAAGCCTGCCTGAGAAGAATAAACAAGGTTAGTGTCATAGGTTCAAAATCCTTTTCAAAATCAACATAAAAACAAACAACACTTTTTAACCCCTTGTTGCCACTACTCAGGATGGCACCTTCCTCATAAGAGACAGCTCCAAAAACTTCCTGGATCAGCCATATACACTGATGGTACTGAACAAGCAAAAAGTGTACAACATCCAAATTCGTTTCCTTGGAAACAAAGAAGGCTACTCTTTGGGCACAGGCCTAAGTGGAACAGAGGTAAAAGCGACCCCTATTTTCTGAAAAGTTTTGTAAAATGCAATAAAAACAAGTTTCAGCTGACCATCTAAAACAAAATTGTATTTGATGAAGGGAGCACCCTAAAAATTGGGGGACAGAGGCATCATAAGTAACATTGTATTTTAAAACACGTAAAAGGTGAATATTAAAAATATATAAGCATCCATCAAAAAGAGAAGTCTACATTATATAATATTGAGAAATCCACAGACATTTTACTCTGTGTATGATGAGGCCAGAAAACACTGTTGAATGTGTGTGACCATTGAGTCATCAGACAGTACTCCATAGCTGTTTTCACATATGCATTCTGGAAAATGTCTGGAGTATAAAGTCCAGAGATATTCCGGAATTGTCCTTACACACCAGTAGCAAACAATTGAAGATTTTCTGTGTCAGACATGTTCTCACAGCTTGAAATGTTCCATGTGCTTTAGACACATGCACTCTCTCAGACATTACTCAGACTTTGTACTACGTGGCTAGCCAGAAAAATGTCTGAGTAATGTCCAGGACAAATGTTATGAACGTTTGCATCCACAATTTCTTATCTACCTTAACCTCTATTAGAGTTAGTGCTGATAATTTGCTTTATAATTAGACTGTGGTGGCTCAGCAGGTAGTGTCCCAGTCACACAGCTTCAGGGACATGTCTGTGAGGAGTGTGGTGTGTTCTCGCTGTGTCTGCGTGGGTTTCCTCCGGGTGACTGTCTGTGAGGAGTGTGGTGTGTTCTCCTTGTGTCAGCGTGGGTTTCTCCGGGTGACTGTCTGTGAGGAGTGTGGTGTGTTCTCGCTGTGTCTGCGTGGGTTTCCTCCGGGTGACTGTCTGTGAGGAGTGTGGTGTGTTCTCCTTGTGTCAGCGTGGGTTTCCTCCGGGTGACTGTCTGTGAGGAGTGTGGTGTGTTCTCCTTGTGTCAGTATGGGTTTGCTCCGGGTGCTCCGGTTTCCTCCCACAGTCCAAAACACACGTTGGTAGGTAGATTTGTGTGTGTGTGTGGCCTGTGAAGGACTGGCGCCCCCTCCAGGGTGTATTCCTGCATTGCGCCCAATGATTCCAAGTAGGCTCTGGACCCACCATGACCATGAATGGGATAAGGGTTACAGATAATGAATAACTGAATAAATAGACTGTCCAATTATATATCCAAAAGTCTGTAACAAAATAGGGCGGCACGGTGGTGCAGCAGGTTAGTGTCGCAGTCACACAGCTCCAGGGACCTGGAGGAGTGTGGGTTCGTTTCCCGCTCCGGGTGACTGTGAGGAGTGTGGTGTGTTCTCCCTGTGTCTGCGTGGGTTTCCTCCGGGTGCTCCGGTTTCCTCCCACAGTCCAAAAACACACGTTGGTAGGTGGATTGGGGACTCAAAAATTGTCCGTAGGTGTGAATGTGTGTGTGTCTGTGTTGCCCTGTGAAGGACTGGCGCCCCCTCCAGGGTGTGTTCCCGCCTTGCGCCCAATGATTCCATGTAGGCTCTGGACCCACTGATGTTGTCACAAAGCAGCTTCACAGACATGACATGAAATTGTCAACAAAAAAAATCCCCAGGAAAGCAAGCCATAGGCGACAGTGGCAAGTAAAAACTCCCTCTGAGCTGAGGAAGAAACCTGGGGAGGAACCAAGGCTCACAAGGGGTGACCTATCCTCCTCTGGTCAATCTACTGGTGATAATAGTTAGGAGTCTGTGAAAACTTCAGTGTAGCGGCAGCTCCAAGACAAAAAATCATGATGCTATTGTGATAAATAAAAAGCATTTGGGAAAATCGATGTCACTTAACACAGTCTGCTAGTGAATCAAGAAATGCATCCTGGAACTTTATTACATTTATTTATTAAGCTGCAGAGTTCTTTGGCCCCCAGCTCATCTCAGATAGTCCGAAAGAAAGTGTAAAAGTTTGCTGTGGTCAGATATGTTTTTAGACACTTCAGCTTGATTTTGGAAGAAATGCAGGTAGAATCCTCTGTACCAAATATGAAGGATCCACCCAGACTGTTATCATGGAAAACTGCAAAAGCCAATATAGCACATTATAGGAGATGCAGCTGTTACTGCCACATTGGCGACGTACCTATGTGTGAAGGTACTACTTGAGTGTGTGGAAGTGTATATTGGAAGCTACCATGATGTGGACATACTTTCATGTGAATTCCAGTTACTTCAACAAGATAAAAGCTTAGCTTCGTAGCAGCAGACTGTGTGTGCTTGACGTGTCTTCAATGGCACATCATAAAGAGGAGAATCAGATGCAGAAGCAGCTTAAGCCTAGTATCCGCAAGAATGGGCAAAAATTCCATTTTTAATACTTTTAGTATTCTCAGTTGCCAAATGATAAAATAATGTCATTAAAAGTAAAGGTGATGTAACAGTTGTAAACATGCTTCTATCCCACAAAAAAAGATGGAGAAATATAAAAAATTATAATAATATTGTTATTTTTAATGCATTTTACAAAAACAAAATGATGAAAATGTGTATGACATAACACTGCCACTTCTTATTTAATATTAATATATATTCTGGGTCATGGTTTATATGCTATAGACTTTTCCCAGTGTGAGAGACATGGTCACACACCACACAAAGACACAACTACTGCTGATAGATGCCATGGATCGTGGCATGGGAGCTCAGCATGAATGCTGTCTAATGCATCCAGCATGGTGTTAAAACCACATTTCTGAAGAACAATGGAAATCTAATCTAAGAGCCTCGACATCGGCACTCGTTCTTTAAAGGAATGTTTTTTTGTTTCACTGGGCACTGGCATGAAGTTTTCGTATTTGTGTAATAAATTATAAAAGTGGGCTTTTTATAATGTCAGGAACATTTACTGTTTGAAGATATGAATTTTATCACAATACTTTCATCTTTATACTTGAATGCTTGTTTAATGTTTAACGTCCCTTGTTATTAGAAATGTAAATAAAGGTAACTGAAAACTGAACTGCCGTGTCACTGAGATTACCTCTTTACTTTTCTACTTCTGGAACTGCTGTCATCCATGCTGAGTCCTCTCCAACATCATGGAGAAATGAGAAGTTATCAGGGTGTGTAAAACCCACAGTCAGTTTACACTGCAGCAGCTGAGCCTTCACTGGAAATAAAAGAAATTATGAAAGTTATGAGATAAGAAAGAAGTTAGAGCCACTGTATTAAAGGTGACATTCATTATTGCAATTAAAAAACACATTTTATGATTGTTTGCATGCTTGAAACCGGTCTAATGTGTTTATGAAATCTACTGTGAGTAAATAATAAAAAAAAACTGTCACGGTCAGGAATGCTAGGCTCTCTCTCTCTCAGCTCTCATGGCAGAAATCTATCATTTTTTTAGACTCACATTCAAACATTCAGACAAACATTAAAAGCACAAACTCACATGAGGATACTGCTCTGTACCTGCTCTATAGGTGGGTCTATTGACTTATTTTTGTTATAAGGTTGAATGTCTACAAAATTTGGGAGATGGCAAACTGCATTACAGAAAATGATACTAAACAAATAGAATTATAAATGAGTATCTGTGTTCATTCAAACAGTGAATAAAAACTTACAGACAAGTTAAACCTCAGCCAAATCACTTCTCAATTATACAGTTCCACCTTAAAAAACACTGCACTTCAGAACATAAACAAGCCAGAGAGAAACCGGAGCACCCGGAGGAAACCCACGCAGACACAGCGAGAACACACCACACTCCTCACAGACAGGTCCCTGAAGCTGTGTGACTGCGACATTACCTGCTGAGCCACCGTGCCGCCCACAGTCTAATTATAAAGCAAATTATCAACAACAAAAAGAAAGAGAGAGCAGAATATCACTTATGACAGTGGAGGACCACAGAAGAACTGGAAAAAAAAAGACTGAACTCTTTGTGTATCTTTTGTAAATTACACTATTAAAGACCAATATTGCAAGTGCAATTTAAATTGAAATATTTCTACAAATTAAGATCAATTTCAGAGAAAAATCATTACAAAAAGTTGCTTCT
This sequence comes from Hoplias malabaricus, assembly GCF_029633855.1. Lineage (NCBI taxonomy): Eukaryota > Metazoa > Chordata > Actinopteri > Characiformes > Erythrinidae > Hoplias > Hoplias malabaricus. The sequence goes on along the minus strand of NC_089816.1, from coordinate 3,416,006 downwards.
GATTTGTCAAACTTGTCTTTAATTAGAATAACTTTAAAACATTGTTAATAAAGCAGACAATAAAAACTGCAGCTCCTGCACGCTTGCAAATTGCGTGGTTTCAAAACAATTAAATATTTGGCTGTATGGTGAGCACTCATCAAATTGGACTTATCATTGTACCTGTATTCAAGCAGCAAACAACTCAACAAGAACAGGTATTCACAGGTATAACAGCTGTAGCCACTCATTAACCTTAATCTTTATTAGAGTTAGTGCTGATTATTTTCTTTATAATTAGACTGTACAATTATATTTCCAAAAGTCTGTAGCAAACCCTTGCAGTAAGATTCTGATATCCAATTGTGAATGATTGATCCGCATCCACAGCAGCCCATGTCTGTGAGGTCATCAGGCTCAAAGCCAGGTGTGGGGATAGAGAGGTAAAAAGCCCCTTAGCATTGGGCAAATCTTTTCTCTGGAGTGCTGGATCTACAGGGTGGGCCATTTATATGGATACACATCAATACAATGGGAATCACACCAAAGCACACCATTGTTTTTCTTGTGAAAACCCCAATAAGTTTGATGTGTCACATGACCCTCTTCCCATTGAAAAAACAAAAGTTGAATCCAAAATGGACGACTTCAAAATGGCCACCATGGTCACCACCCATCTTGAAAAGTTTCCCCCCTCCCATATACTAATGTGCCACAAAAAGGAAGTTAATATCACCAACCATTCCCATTTTATTAAGGTGTATCCATATAAATGGCCCACCCTGTACTTCCAATATTTCTGGCATAAGTTAGAGTGAGGTTTGTTCCCATTATATATTTGACCATATAATTTATGAAATGTGTAAAACAGAAGAACAGAACATACCTCTAATAATATACTTAAAAGGACCACAAAAACAACGTAAACTACAAACTCTACCTCACCGCTATTAATACGTGAACTTCAGCACTGGCCATGAAGTGAGAAATCGCATTTCAGTAAATTACACTGCAGCAGCAACCCATGTCACAAATTAGTTTCAAAACCAAATCCTGATTTGAGTGCTTCCCCAGGGTCTTGTCTTTCTGTAAGTGTCCTCCACTTCATCATATTTATCTTATATCAGCTCACCTCCATTTTAACTTCCCTTTCCTCAACAGCAACCCCCACGGCTGATAGGCACCAGCAGATGTTGATCTGGGTCACAGCACCAGTGTAATGCGAGTTTCGCTCAGAGCAGGTTACAAAGCCCGTGACCTGCTGCATCATAACTGAAAGCTTCACTAAGTGACCTAAAGACGGCACTGCCCTGAGGGAACAGCACTGTCATTCTTTTATCAGGTCTTTTTTAAGAGTCATCCTTCTGTTATACTAAGCCATGTCCTGTGGTGGACATGCCTGCGTTCACTCTGCAAGACCAGACACTTAAACCAGTGCATTGTTACGCATTAAAAGAAAATCCTTTTGCTATTTTCTTCTAATAGTCTCTGATCAGTTGTCCTTAGGTGTCACTCTGAAAAGAGTAAAATTGGCAAAGTGCCCAAGAGAATCATATTTGGTTTCTTAAAACACTGAACAGCTGCTTTTCTAGTATATTTACTGTGTGGCTCTTGCATTCTGAAAGCATTTTGTTGTTATTGTGATTGCATTTATTGATTTTGTGATTGGAGCTAAAATGGTATTGTTGTTTTATTGTCCATTTGTTTCTGGACCATGTAAAGGATTGCCTCTAATGACAAATCCAGCTAACTGACTGACCGGCTAACATTATGAAAACAGGAAAACCCTCAAATTTCTACTGTGCTTTTATGTTATATTTTTTTTCTTTAGGGAACCAACAGTCAAGTGATCTTTCAATGTGAATACAGTACAATTAGTTATCTCAATGTTGATCAAGATAGTAGTCCAACATTAAGTCATTCAGGGGCGGTCACAGGGTGGCGCAGCAGGTAGGTGTCACAGTCACACAGCTCCAGGGACCTGGAGGTTGTGGGTTCGATTCCCACTCCGGGTGACTGTCTGTGAGGAGTGTGGTGTGTTCTCCCTGTGTCTGCGTGGGTTTCCTCCGGGTGACTGTCTGTGAGGAGTTTGGTGTGTTCTCTCTGTGTCTGCGTGGGTTTCCTCCGGGTGCTCCGGTTTCCTCCCACAGTCCAAAAACACATGTTGGTAGGTGGATCGGTGACTCCAAAAGTGTCCGTAGTTGTGAGTGAATGTGTCTGCGTGTGTTGCCCTGTGAAGGACTGGTGCCCCCTCCAGGGTGTATTCTTGCCTTGCACCCAATCATTCCAGGTAGGCTCTGGACCCAACACGACCCTGAATTGGATAAGTGGTTACAGATAATGAATGAATTAAGTCATTCAACACTGATTTCTGATCAGTGGGTCTGAATTCTAGCCATGGATGTGGACATGGTCTCTCACACATTCACACAGCTGAGTGATTGTGTATAGCCAATCGACTTCCCAAAGTGTTTTTGGCTTGTGGGAGTAAACATGAGAACTCAGAGGAAACCCATGCAGACACAGGGTAACCACAGCAAACGCTGTCCAGAGGTGAGGTTCAAACCCATGACTCCAGGATGATGGAGCTGTGTGGTAGCAAACTCACTGTAGCACCGCCATACCATCCAATAACAAAATTCCTCAAAAAAAAATAATAACGTACATCTAAAAAGATGAGATTCATCAATATGTGAAAGACACACATTAATAATTTAAAAGTCCACACCTTCCAGCTGTTCTAAACACAAAGAAATAGAATCCAGCTCTCTCAAGATGTAATCCAGGCGGAGAGAGACATAGTTCTCACTGCCCTCTGAAGTCATTTCTGCTTTCTCCATCTGCAATACAACAGTACAAATCATTCAAATGAATAGCTTGAGGCTGCACTGTCATTGATCCTATACAAACAATAATCAAATTTTATCAGACAGTATCATCTACATTTAACAGCCTTCCAAAAACAACATGACAGATTTGTTCTGGGTTTGTTTTTTTTATAATTTAAATTATTTTGTAGAATGAATTTAAGTAAATTAACTTAGTATGGAACAGTATAAACAACGAAGTGCAAAGAACATTTCAAACACATCCATTTCCGGTACGTACTGATAATTAAACCACTGGCAAACAAACTGTATTTATTCCTTAAATGTCTTTTATTGATTTCTTCAAATACAACAACTTACATTTCATCTTGTGTCAGGAAAATCGACTTTTAATCAAACCTCAACATATTTCCATGTAACATAAATAATAACAAAACATCTAATACAATGGGTCTGACATAAAACCAAATCAGCATCTACTCCTTGTTTTCCTTCTGATCTAAAACTGCAGAGTCTTCGTGGTTCTTTCATTTGGATTTGCAGATAACAGCTTTGCACTTAAGATACTCATCCTCCAACCTCTTGTGAGCCTTGGAAAGTTGAGGGTCAGTACGCAATACGACCATATCATACGCCATCAAAGTCAAACGCACTGTAAAGAGAAATTAAAAATGTTACTGTGATGCACTAAAGATCCATTTTTGAGAATTTCTGCAAAATTAATCATCTGGGTGATATCAAGAAAGCCACTCAGAGGGGACTGGTGTGAAATGCACCATTTTAGAGTCTGAATTGTTTATAGTGATGATATGAAACAAAAATATAAAACACTCCATACAATAAAAGTTCTCTTACAGAATGCTATAATGCTACATGCAATGGATATAAATATCTTAAGTGATTTGAGGTTAGAAATTGGCCCTAAATACTTTCTTGATGAAGAGATAAATTACATGCCCAAATATTTTATTTGCATTAATTCTGAATTCTAGTGTATTAATAAGGGCTTAGTTGGTGTGTTCTCCCTGTGTCCGCGTGGGTTTCCTCCAGGTGACTGTCTGTGAGGAGTATGGTGTGTTCTCTCTGTGTCTGTGTGGTTTTCCTCCGGGTGACTGTCTGTGAGGAGTGTGGTGTGTTCTCTCTGTGTCTGTGTGGGTTTCCTCCGGGTGACTGTCTGTGAGGAGTGTGGTGTGTTCTCTCTGTGTCTGTGTGGGTTTCCTCCGGGTGACTGTCTGTGAGGAGTGTGGTGTGTTCTCCCTGTGTCTGCGTGGGTTTCCTCCAGGTGACTGTCTGTGAGGAGTGTGTTGTGTTCTCCCTGTGTCCACGTGGGTATCCTCCGGGTGACTGTCTGTGAGGAGTGTGGTGTGTTCTCTCTGTGTCTGAGTGGGTTTCCTGCGAGTGACTGTCTGTGAGGAGTGTGGTGTGTTCTCCGTGTCCGCGTGGGTTTCCTCCGGGTGACTGTCTGTGAGGAGTGTGTTGTGTTCTCCCTGTGTCCGCGTGGGTTTCCTCTGAGTGACTGTCTGTGAGGAGTGTGGTGTGTTCTCCCTGTGTCTGTGTGGGTTTCCTCCGGGTGACTGTCTGTGAGGAGTGTGGTGTGTTCTCCCTGTGTCTGTGTGGGTTTCCTCCAGGTGACTGTCTGTGAGGAGTGTGGTGTGTTCTCTCTGTGTCTGTGTGGGTTTCCTCCGAGTGACTGTCTGTGAGGAGTGTGGTGTGTTCTCCGTGTCCGCGTGGGTTTCCTCCAGGTGACTGTCTGTGAGGAGTGTGGTGTGTTCTCCCTGTGTCCGTGTGGGTTTCCTCCAGGTGACTGTCTGTGAGGAGTGTGGTGTGTTCTCCCTGTGTCTGTGTGGGTTTCCTCCGGGTGACTGTCTGTGAGGAGTGTGGTGTGTTCTCCCTGTGTCCGCGTGGGTTTCCTCCGGGTGACTGTCTGTGAGGAGTGTGGTGTGTTCTCCATGTGTCTGTGTGGGTTTCCTCCAGGTGACTGTCTGTGAGGAGTGTGGTGTGTTCTCTCTGTGTCTGTGTGGGTTTCCTCCGGGTGACTGTCTGTGAGGAGTGTGGTGTGTTCTCCCTGTGTCTGCGTGGGTTTCCTCCAGGTGACTGTCTGTGAGGAGTGTGTTGTGTTCTCCCTGTGTCCACGTGGGTATCCTCCGGGTGACTGTCTGTGAGGAGTGTGGTGTGTTCTCTCTGTGTCTGAGTGGGTTTCCTGCGAGTGACTGTCTGTGAGGAGTGTGGTGTGTTCTCCGTGTCTGCGTGGGTTTCCTCCGGGTGACTGTCTGTGAGGAGTGTGTTGTGTTCTCCCTGTGTCCGCGTGGGTTTCCTCTGAGTGACTGTCTGTGAGGAGTGTGGTGTGTTCTCCCTGTGTCTGTGTGGGTTTCCTCCGGGTGACTGTCTGTGAGGAGTGTGGTGTGTTCTCCCTGTGTCTGTGTGGGTTTCCTCCAGGTGACTGTCTGTGAGGAGTGTGGTGTGTTCTCTCTGTGTCTGTGTGGGTTTCCTCCGAGTGACTGTCTGTGAGGAGTGTGGTGTGTTCTCCGTGTCCGCGTGGGTTTCCTCCAGGTGACTGTCTGTGAGGAGTGTGGTGTGTTCTCCCTGTGTCCGTGTGGGTTTCCTCCAGGTGACTGTCTGTGAGGAGTGTGGTGTGTTCTCCCTGTGTCTGTGTGGGTTTCCTCCGGGTGACTGTCTGTGAGGAGTGTGGTGTGTTCTCCCTGTGTCCGCGTGGGTTTCCTCCGGGTGACTGTCTGTGAGGAGTGTGGTGTGTTCTCCATGTGTCTGTGTGGGTTTCCTCCAGGTGACTGTCTGTGAGGAGTGTGGTGTGTTTTCCATGTGTCTGTGTGGGTTTCCTCCAGGTGCTCCGGTTTCCTCCCACAGTTCAAAAACACACGTTGGTAGGTGGATTAGCGACTCTAAAGTGTCCGTAGGGGTGTGTGTGTGTGTGTGTGTCTGTGTTGCCCTGTGAAGGACTGGCACCCCCTCCAGGATGTATTCCCACCTTGCGCCCAATGATTCCAAGTAGGCTCTGGACCCACCGCGACCCTAAACTGGATAAGAGCTTACAGATAATGAATGAATGAATTAATAATAAGGGGTTTGCTCTCTCTTTGATGCAAAATGTTTTCTATAGTTTGTAAAACATTAGGCTAGATGTTAGAACATTACTGCAAGGATTTAATGGCATTCAACCACATATATATTAGTGTTGGATGATATTTTCGGATCACAAACTCAAAACCTTAAAACACTAATGTAAAGATATATAGGATATTTTATAGTAATGAAACCATCTATGTCAAACAAATATGAGATACGTTTTAAAGCACAAATATCAATGGAATTTCCCTTAAACACCAACTTACCTGAAATATTCTCCATTTCCTCAGTCATTGTCTCTAAATCTCTGTTGAGTTGTACACTTTCACGACTGAAGTCTTCATGCAGTTCACCACCAGAAGCACTATCAACCATCTAAAAACCAACAGAACTCACTAAACCACATAACCAACTATGCAAAAGTAATTGCTATGTAATATTTGCATAATGGCTTTCTAAAAGAGCGGCAAATCAGCAATAGTTTATTTGTTTCACACTTGAGCAAAATGGTTATGGTTTGTAAGTTTGAATAATTAATAAGAATAAACCACAAAATATCCCTCTTATGACTTCGCTAAAAAAATAGCTAATAAAGCCACTCCTCCAGATAAAAAGCACACTTTTTTGTGTATATTTTATTTATTTACTTTTATTTTTTAAGAGCTAAAATACATATCATGTTTGAAATAAGCACTAAATGCCATAATAGAGAACTTGGGCTTTGAAATGGCAGTGTCCAAAGACCATTTCAACCAGGTTTATACAAAAAGCCAAGGTTTTTACGTCAAAAACTTAAGGCAACAATATTATCAACTTATGGAGCATGGCTTTCAATCCACAGGCCAGCAGTTATGGGGTACGTGAGAAAATAATGTTTGCAGACGATTCAACGCTAGTTCTTTCACATTCAAATTTCAATTCCTTGATTATGAATGCAAATGTTAACTGCCTATGACACATGGTTTAAAAAATATTTTGCAATATAAAAAGCTAATTTCTATTATTTCTAGTGGTAGAAAAAATGATTCTTCTAAAAATACAGCTGTTAGGGTGAATCAAGTGTCAAGTATAAAGTTTTTGTGTATCACCGTTGATGAAAAGTTTAGTTGGAAAGAACAAGTAAATTTGGAAAAATAAATAAACGGAGAGTTGGCCATTTGGTAAAACATAAATTGTATTACACTTCATTATGACCTAATTTATCCCTGTTTTTCAGATGGTAATATAATTTGGGCAAATATTTTTTCTACTCTACTTGTTTCAAATCTTATTTT